>NC_063044.1:16198453-16498453 GCF_018812025.1 Megalobrama amblycephala | reverse complement strand
CACGGTATGCGAGGAGGCGTGAATCACCATGAATAATGGCTCATTCTCACCTGAGAAGACAAAATAATTGCATAGTAATGACCTGAAAAGACTTGCATATTAATGAGGCATTTCAGTCAGGTAGGCTGTGAAAAAAACCTTCTGTGATGTCTCAACCTCATCATGGTATATGAAACATACAGAAAAATGTTATTACAATATAAAATAATGGTTTTATATTATACTTTAAAATATAATGTATTTCTGTGATGCAAAGAGTCTGAATATAGGCTTTTAGTTTAAAAGCATGCACATTTGGAGAAATATAGGATTCTCATATGTTTATGTCAATTTTCTATACAGAGGAGTTATTTTTTATTTAATATTCATTGTTATCTCTATGAGCGCTGGTGTTTGCAATTCATACTGCAGCTGGAGGGCGCTCTGTGCATTTTAGTCCACAAATTCACCTAAGAAGAAGACGATATTCCATGAATGGTGTTTACCAATTCATACTACAGCCGGAGGGCGCTAAAGAAACAAAAACTCACTTAAAACTTATCAATAGAAGAAAACAAACAGGAATTTACTGCATGTCTTCTAGAGCTCGCTAACCATGGCTTTTTCATCCAGATAAACAATTTTCAAGGCAATAAATACACGATTGAGATGATGAATGCATGTGTTGTCTCTGAATTTGCCTGTGAATAGCGCTGGCTCCGTGGGCGTGGCCGCATTAGTGGGTAATGAGCTGAATCACGGACTTCTGACATGGCTCTCTTTTCATACAGATTACATAAACACAGAATGTTTGTTTTCGATTTGACTTGCACGATTTAAAACCTGACATTTCAACGTTTTGTTAGACATAAGTATGAATTTTTTGTGATTATTATTCACTAAGTTACACTTCATTTTCTGAGAACTATCAGATTGGACTTCGTTCAGAGGGAGATGAGAGATCACGCATCATGTTAGTTTTCTTTATTTTACAAAAAGCACAACATTTTGTTTTTACTCTGAGTGTATACAAATAAAAGGAAATATTCTATAGTTTCAATTGATGTATTACTTATGTCTCTATGACAACAAATGACAGAGTATTTTAAGTCTGTTTTGCTGCAATGTGAAAAAAAACCTGCAAAACGCACCGGCGCGTTTTTAGACCTCAGAGTGTTAATGTAATGAAGAGAAAATAAGAGACTCTATAACATCTCACTGTCACTGATTCATCATCGGCTCAAAGCATTATGGGTAAAGTCTCTCTGTTCTGATTCATCAACACAGTTTCACTGATGATCCATAATAAATCCTAATCCCAGGATAGAGCGGTTGAGTGAATGTGGTCTGGACTGTGTGGATGAGGATCATTGTGTCTCCAGAGACGCTGTAGAAGGACAGAGTTCCTGCACTGTGATCCACATACACTCCTACTCTATAGCGATCCTCATCATCATCATCATCATCATCATCATCATTCACTTCTGTTCTCCTGATGATGGGCTTTACAGGGAGATCAGTCACTATCTTATTGTGCCAGAATGAGTAACTGGAGGATAAGCAGATCAAACTCCAGGACTGATCATTATATCCAAACTGACTCTCAATCCCTCCCTTCCTGCTGATGCTCTTATATGACACTGATATAAACACACATTCACTCCACTCAATCTCCCAGTAACAGCGTCGATCACACACACTCTCTCTACACAACACCTGAGGAAGATCAAATCTGTCTGGATGATCAGGATACGACTGTGGTGTGTTAGTGAGAGTAATCACTGTGTTCCTCTCAGACAGACGGAGGTGTTTATTCACTGTGTTCAGATCCAGAGTGATCCAATGGGAATCTGATGGAGATAAAACACATCACAATCAGGAATCATCAATCTGATCTTTTAATGTATCTGAACTCTTCATGGCTCAATGTTCAGTGTATCATCAGTGTGTCAGCTGACCAGATATCCTGAATCATCATTATCATGATCAATTATTAAACTCTTCTATCATGATCTCTTTCTCCTTCTCCAGGAAGAACATGAACACATTCAGTGAGTTTCTCTGCTTGTTTTCTCAGTGACTTACACTGTAGGAAGTCGTTCCTGGTCTTGGGATTCATGTTGGTGAATGTGACTGTGGAAATCAACAGACATGAACAGTGTGAAGAGAAATGACTAAATCAAATGCATTCATTTCTAATGTGATGTTGTACAATATGATGATGAAAGACTCATTTCTGAGAGCAGATGAATCTCCAGGGGCCTCATTTATAAAACACACGTCTCAGATTTGATGCTAAATTTCATGGATTTCATCCTGCATCATGTATAGAAACACTTGCTCTTGATGATGAGTGCCGTACTTCTGAACCATCAAGGGATATTTGTGGCCGTTCTGAAGGTGGATTTTGATGCACTTGTTCACATTACACGTGAATTTAAGATAAACTTTGAACAATGTAATTTAAGAATTGTGCACATGGACATTTATAAATCATAGGAACTGTTGTACGTTCACATTTAGGGTCTTTCTACACACGTCTGTATAATGGAGGCGCAGGACTTTACCTCTGTCAGAGATCTTCTTCAGCTCCTCTTTGCAGAAATCCTCCAGTTTGTCTCTCAGCTGACGGACAGATTCTCTCACGCCATCAAAAGAGGAGAGAGAGCTGAAGGGATCGTCATTTACGTCTGTAGATTCAGGAGGAGCTGAGAGAGACTGGAAACTCTACAGAAAACACAAATCAAAACTTCAGCCAATAACCTGCTCTATATCAGATCTGTTGTTGATCTTCAGTAACTCGTCTCAATCCAGCACTTTCACACAATCAGATACTTTCTGCTCTTATCCATTATTTAGTGATAAAAACTATTTGACATGAAATGTTTCTCTTGCTCAAGTCCACTATGATCCTGTTCTTCTAGATCTCTGTTACCTGCAGGAAATGGATGTGATCCTGTGTGTGTGAAAGCTGCTCCAGCTCAGCGTCTCTCCTCCTCAGATCATTGATCTCCTGCTCCAGTCGCTCCAGTCGTCCTTCAGCTCGACTCGCTGCAGTCTTTTCCTGATCTCTGATCCGCTGTGTGGCCTCAGAGCAGCTTCTCTCGATGGAGCGGATGAGCTCAGTGAAGATCCTCTCACTGTCCTCCACTGCTGTCTGTGCAGAGCGCTGTTAGGACACACATCACAATCACACAGCGGCTTCAGTGAGTCCTGACTGAGACATCTCAAACTTCTCTTCTTCTCCAGACTCACCTTATGAGACTCCACAGCCTCTCTCAGCTGCTGAAGATCTTTCTCTCTCTGCTGGATCCTCTGACGGATCTTCATCTGCTTCTCCTTCAGCCGTTTCTGGAGGACAAACCAATAACAGGAAATGACACGTAAAACTACTATCACTAAGTTACATCAATCCAGAATTGGTGGAGGGTTAAAGATCTAGCATGGTGAGTTTATTCTGTAGGTTCAAACCACAGATTCAGTTTCCTGAAATGAGATTATGAATGAATATAACACTTGAGCATACTTTTAAAAAGTGTACAAAGATGATATATTATTAAAATGCAATGTTTAATGTTTCAGATCAAACAAATTTAAATATGAATCAAAGATAACACAAGTAAAGACAACATGCAGTTTTTAAATTAAGGTTTTTATTATGAAGGGAAAACAAAATCCAAACCCACATGGCCCTGTGTGAAAAAGTGCTGTTAAAACATAACTTAACTGTGGTTTATCACACCTGAGTTCAGTTTCTCTAGCCACACCCAGGCCTGATTACTGCCACACCTGTTCACAATCAAGAAATCACTTAAATAGGACCTGCCTGACACAGTGAAGAAGAGCAAAAGATCCTCAAAAGCTACACATCATGTTGAGATCCAAAGAAATTCAGGAACAAATGAGAAAGAAAGTAATTGAGATCTATCAGTCTGGAAAAGGTTATAAAGCCATTTCTAAAGCTTTGAGACTCCAGCGAACCACAGTGAGAGTCATTATCCACAAATGACGAAAATATGGAACAGTGGTGAACCTTCCCAGGAGTGGCCGGCCGACCAAAATTAGCCCAAGAGCGCAGCGACGACTCATCCAAGAGGTCACAAAAGACCCCACAACAACATCCAAAGAACTGCAGGCCTCACTTGCCTCAGTTAAGGTCAGTGTTCATGACTCCACCATAAGAAAGAGACGGAGTTTCAAGACGAAAACCGCTGCTGAGCAAAAAGAACATTAAGGCTCATCTCAGTTTTGCCATCTTGATGATCCCCAAAACTTTTGGGAAAATACTCTGTGGACAGATGAGACAAAGTTGAACTTTTTGGAAGGTGTGTGTCCCATTACAGTTGGTGTAAAAGTAACACAGCATTTCAGAAAAAGAACATCATTCCAACAGTAAAATATGGTGGTGGTAGTGTGATGGTCTGGGGCTGTTTTGCTGCTTCAGGACCTGGAAGACTTGCTGTGATAAATGGAACCATGAATTCTGCTGTCTACCAAAAAATCCTGAAGGACAATGTCCGGCCATCTGTTTGTGACCTCAACCTGAAGTGAACTTGGGTTCTGAAGCAGGACAATGATCCAAAACACACCAGCAAGGCCTCCTCTGAATGGCTGAAGAAAAACAAAATGAAGACTTTGGAGTGGCCTAGTCAAAGTCCTGACCTCAATCCTATTGAGATGCTGTGGCATGACCTTAAAAAGGCGGTTCAAGCTTGAAAACCCTCCAATGTGGCTGAATTACAACAATTCTGCAAAGATGAGTGTCCAAAATTCCTCCGCAGCGCTGTAACAGACTCATTGCAAGTTATCGCAAATGCTTGGGGCAAGCACTTTTTCACACAGGGCCATGTGGGTTTGGATTTTGTTTTCCCTTCATACTAAAAACCTTCATTTAAAAACTGCATGTTGTGTTTACTTGTGTTATCTTTGATTCATATTTAAATTTGTTTGATGATCTGAAACATTAAAGTGTGACTGTCATGATCATTACTGGGAGTGCCCTTGTCTGCCTCTAGAGGGTACTCCAACCCGGACTGTGTCTCACCCCACTTGTGAACTTCATTACCCATAATGCACTTCCCAGACTCATTATCTCATGTCATTGCACCCAGCTGTTTTGTGTTTCCTCATCAGTGTCTGTCTATTTATACTCAGTTGTTTCTGCCTTTGTTTGTGGTTCGTTATAATTATAGTTACGTGCACTTCTGTTCCTCTGACTTTCTGTTATATGTGGACTGTTCCTTGGATTTTGACGCTTGCCTGTTTCTGGATTACGACTTTGGATTACCCTTTAATAAAATACGCTGCACTTGGATCCTAACATCTTGTTTCTGTGTGCACCCGTGACAGAACGAACAGCCATGCAAGGATCCAGCAGCGAGAGAGTCCGGTCACTGACCAACACACAGCAAAGTCGGAGCGATCCCCAGGATTTGGCGGTGCTTCGGCAGAGAGGTATGAAGATACGGCCATTTATCCAGAGGTTCTGGTCATGGGCGGAGAAGTTTAGCCTCCCTGGTGCGGTCCTCAAGGACACTTGTAACAACTGTTTGAATGACCCTCTACCGCAGTGGGAGATGGAGCTGGTGGGGAGGTTACATTTTTGGAACTTCGCCAATTACCTGTATCTGCGTAAGAATAAGCCGATTCGGAGACCTCCTGTACCCGCTCCAGCCCGTGAGGCCGCTCCAGCCAGTGAGTCCACTCCAGCCAATGAGTCCACTCCAGAGCCCGCTCCAACCAGTGAGTCCACTCCAGCCAGTGAGTCCACTCCAGAGCCCGCTCCAGACAGTGAGTCTGCTCCAGCCAGTGAGTCCGCTCCAGAGCCTGCTCCAACCAGTGAGTCCACTCCAGCCAGTGAGTCCACTCCAGAGCCCGCTCCAGACAGTGAGTCTGCTCCAGCCAGTGAGTCCGCTCCAGAGCCTGCTCCAACCAGTGAGTCCACTCCAGCCAGTGAGTCCACTCCAGAGCCCGCTCCAGACAGTGAGTCTGCTCCAGCCAGTGAGTCCGCTCCAGTCAGTGAATCCGCTCCAGAGCCTGCTCCTGCCAGTGAGTCCGCTCCAGCCAGTGAGTCCGCTTCAGAGCCCGCTCCAGCCAGTGAATCCGCTCCAGAGCCTGCTCCTGCCAGTGAGCCCGCTCCAGCCCTTGAATCCGCTCCAGAGCCTGCTCCTGCCAGTGAGCCCGCTCCAGCCCTTGAATCCGCGCCAGAGGCCACAGAGGAGGTGGGTACTGAGTCTCCTCTTCCCACACGTAAGAAGAGGAAGAGGAGGAGGAAGGCTTCCATCCCTCAAGACCTGGAGGCCTCCCCACAGCCCGCTCCAGCCAGTGAGTCTGCTCCAGCCAGTGAGTCCGCTCCAGCCAGTGAGTCCGCTCCAGCCAGTGAGTCCGCTCCAGAGCCTGCTCCAGCCAGTGAGTCCGCTCCAGCCAGTGAGTCCGCTCCAGAGCCTGCTCTCCTGGTCATTCCTGTCTTGGCCCAGAGGACTGTGCTCACTTTTTATGTTTCCTGCGTGCGTGGAGGATGAACTCGAGCTCTATGGACTTTGGAGCAGTCTGCCCGTTGTCGTCCCGGAGCAGCTCGAGCCCGCTGTCGTCCCAGAGCTGCCAGCTCTCCCTGATACGACCACGGAGGCCTTCACCGAGCTGCCCGCTCTCCCTGATACAGCCACAGAACACCCTTGGCCAGCCCTGCCGCCGCCGCCCAGGCCTCCAGCCCTGTCGCCACCGCCCAGGCCTCCAGCCCTGTCGCCACCACCCAGGCCGCCAGCCCTGTCGCCGCCGCCATCCAAGCCTTCTGTCCTGCCGCCGCCATCCAAGCCTTCTGTCCTGCCGCCGCCATCCAAGCCTTCTACCCTGCCGCCACTGCCCAGGCCGTTTGAACCATTGAAACCTGCCTGGTCAGTTCCTCCAGCGCCGCCCTGGCAATCAGCCAGGACTTCAGACCTGCCGGCGCCCGCCTGGTCAGTTCCTCCAGCACCGCCCTGGCAATCAGCCAGGACTTCAGACCTGCCGGCGCCCGCCTGGTCAGTTTTTCCAGCGCCGCCCTGGCATTCAGCCAGGTCCCCGACCTTCATGGGGCCCCCATGGTCTGTTCCTCCGGCTCCCCCCTGGAATTCAGTTGTGGACTCTGGACCTGGCCCACCATCTCTCCCCCTGATTCTCCTCCTGTCCAACTCCCTCCTGAGATTTTTGTGTTTTTGTTTTTTGTTTTTTTTTTGTCTGGTGGAGCATCTGGTAGCCGCTCCTTTGAGGGGGATAATGTCATGATCATTACTGGGAGTGCCCTTGTCTGCCTCTAGAGGGCACTCCAACCCGGACTGTGTCTCACCCCACTTGTGAACTTCATTACCCATAACGCACTTCCCGGACTCATTATCTCATGTCATTGCACCCAGCTGTTTTGTGTTTCCTCATCAGTGTCTGTCTATTTATACTCAGTTGTTTCTGCCTTTGTTTGTGGTTCGTTATAATTATTGTTACGTGCACTTCTGTTCCTCTGACTTTCTGTTATATGTGGACTGTTCCTTGGATTTTGACCCTTGCCTGTTTCTGGATTACGACTTTGGATTACCCTTTTATAAAATACGCTGCACTTGGATCCTAACATATTGTTTCTGTGTGCACCCGTGACAGTGACAAACATGCAAAAAAAGCACTTTTTCACACCACTGTACTTTAAAACTTTTAATTTGACATTATGACAGAGTGTACTTTATAAAGTGTACTTATGAAACAGTCATTAAAGTTTACTCTCTTTCAGTACACTTAATTTGCCTTCATTATCTCTAAGTATTTTATTAAAATACACTTTTAATTTGAAGTACACTACAAGTGCACATCAGTACACTTAAGCACACTTATTTTTTTAACCACTGGAGTTTAGATTACTTTAATGCTTTTTTTCTTGAAACATTTGTATCCATTGACTTTCAATGTATAGACTAAAATAGATGAGGCATTCTTCAAAATATCACCTTTTACATTCTGCAGAACAAAGCAAGTCAAACCGGTTTTGAACGGCATGACGGTGAGTAAGTAAAGACAGCACTTTCATTTCTATGTGAACAATCCCTCTCAGTTCATACCTGTTTCTCTGTCCTCTGTGCTGCAGTTGATACAGTGTTGTGGTTTTTATGTTCATACTCCTTACACCGCACACAGATGTATTGTTGATCAGTGATACAGTACATTTCTAGCTCTTTATCATGTTTATGGCAGATCATGTCCTGCAGTCGTCCAGTGGCATCGATCACTTTGTGTGGCTTACGAGAGTGATATTCCTCATGACGGTCAAAATGAGTTTGACAGAAAGACTCCTGACACACCAGACAGGACTTGACGGCTTTGTGTTTTCTTCCAGTACAGACGTCACACTGCACATCTCCAGCTCCAGCGTAAAAGTCAGCAGGAAGTGTAGTCTTCTTCAGTTTCTCCACCAGTTCAGCCAGAATGGTGTTTTTAGCTAAAGCAGGTCTTGGACTGAAGGTCTGTCTGCACTGAGGGCAGCTGTAGACTCTCTTCTGATCCTCCTGATCCCAGCAGCCTGTAATACAGCTCTTACAGTAACTGTGTCCACAGTGGATAGTCACTGGATCCTTCAGGAGATCCAGACACACTGAACACGTGAACTCATCCTGAGAAACTCTGGCTTCTGCCATTTTACTGCATGAGCGACACAAACACACAACAGCTCAACTACGCTTCAGTTTCTGTTTCCCTGAACTGACAAGTTGAAATGGTTTCCTGCTTCTGTGTTTGAGCGACGTGTGGAAAACAGGCGTGTCTGTAAAGCAGCTTCCTCATTCCACTTTCCTTCTGTGTTTATGTGCCTTTCAAGTGGAGTCGCATGAATGACTGAGTTTTATTTATGAATGAGAAACTCAGAATTCTGGACTCTCTTCTCTAGATTGAAAATTAGGCGAATATCTGGGCAGAAGTCATGTAGTGTAATTGACTTTAGACTACAGCATTGTCACTTTTTAGTTATTGTGGCTCAATCTTTATATGCTGCAGTCTTCTTTGCAGTGTTCTGATATCAGGGAGAGGAATCTAAAGAAGAAGAAGTCAAAATGTCAGCCAAAGAAACTTACTGCAGCAGATGAAAGACACATCATGCTATATATATATATATATATATATATATATATATATATATATATATATATATATATATATATATATATATATATATATATATATATATACACACAGTATGTATGTTTATGATGATCAGCTAGATATTAAATGGTGTAAACCTGTTCCAGGGGGAAATGAGACTGAACATCAAGCTGAGACTCTGAACTTTATTGCTAAATCGCAGGTGAGACTCTGACATATCGCTCTGTATCACATTTAACTCTGTATTGCTTCCCTGTGATTATCCCTGTAAATACATGACTCCACTTTGGATAAAAGCATCTGCTGAATGACAGTTGAATTAGGTTATATCCACTATCATAGCAATTGTTTTTGTATTATCTATAGTTTAAAAAAAAATATAAAAAAATATATAAAAGCATTACAATAACAAAAAGCCTAGAAAGACGCATCTAACAAAGCTTTATGTAGTAGACGCTAGTAACACGCAGGTTTATCATCTGTTAGCTCAAGACCACCTAGTGTGTTTAGTGTTTTATTTACATATATAAAGAAGCAAAACTGATAATTATCCACCACATTTTATTTCTGAATAAAATAAATAAATAAAAAGTGTATTTAAGTGCAACAGCAGTATAATGTCTGATAATGCATGAGTAAATCATTTTACGTGTTTTTAATTCTCAGTTGCTGGAATATCTTTCCTCATGTGGAATAACAGAATAACAAAGTATATTTGTATTGAACATTTGTATGAAAGTGAGTTAATAAAGATAGTTTTTGTTGGTTTTAAAATTTTTAAATGGTTCTTTAAGTTAAATTATATTGTGTTATATATGGTTTTGCTTCCAAATAGTGAATGTATTTTAACTCTTGATTGTGTCAATTAAAAATGATTACTTACAAATTAAATTGTAGCCTACACAGTGCAGTTAAATTATTACAATCAGTGATCCACAGTAATTACAATTACAACTCTATAACTTAAATTTATATAACATAGTATGGCATTAGACAGTACATAAATGAGTACAACAGTAAACAAATTCAATAATTAAACATTAATTGTGATATGTAGAGTGGGTAACATTGTTTTCTCTGTGATTTCTCTATATCTTTAATTGAAGGGGTGGATGGAGGGCCTGCAGAGTCCCAACACACCTGCCTGAACTCTTCTACTAACCATTGCATTAAACAATCCCTTGATGCCTTACTGAAGCTGAAGCAGTTCATCCTCCGTGAGGTCGACTGTGGAGGACTGGAGCTTCATCACTGTCAGAGTAACTCCAGAGGAGCAGGACAAAGAGAAATTAATTCTGGTTTAGGAACTGATACTGTAATAAAGTGATCTTCTCTACCTTTGTGATTTATTTTATGTTGTTACAATGATAATAGTTACAAATTAATCATGTTATAAATGAAAGTTTGTTGTTCAGAATGGGATTTTATAATTAAATCCAACATTACCCTTGACAAGTCATGCATTATTTGAAAGACCAAAGACTCAACTTTTGATGTTTGATAACTATTTGCTTATTTATCTGAAGTGACATAGCAACTGTAATTGTTTGATGTTATTATTATCATTAAAGTTTTTTTTTTAATCGGTAGAAGATTTTTGGTGTATGTTATGACCTGTATGATCGCTCATAATTAGATATAATCATCATTAGATGAGTATAATGCTCCTCATTAGAGCTTGTTACAGACTTAAGATATTTAGTATGTCATATTTATTTTTTGATTAAGATGACTTTTGTTTTATTGCACTGCACAGGTACACGGCTCTTGTGTGTGGGACAGTGGCATGCACAGGGGGCCGGGGGGGCTTGAGCTCATTTCCAACCCACAACATCCCCCTACCCTCCACCCCAGAACACAATTTCCCCCAAGGGAGAAACCCCCAACCCCTCCTACGGAACACGATTGCGCCCCTGACCTTGAGAATATTTCTATTTGATAAATGCTTTAATAAATGTAATATAATTTCAAATAAATGCTGTTCATTGAACTTTCTATTTTTCAACTGTTTTCAACATTGATAATAATCAGAAATGTTTCTTGACCATCAAATCATATTGTAATGATTTCTGAAGGATATGTAATGATTTCTGTTTGAATGTTTTTTATTTGAAAAGAAATTAACCAGGGGTCTGAGGAATTTTGGGGCCCTGGAGAAGTTTTGACATGCCCTGACATTTGTGCTTTTTTCAGTTGTTCATAAACATATTAATGGAAAAATTGTCATTACACTGTATTCAGTACAAACTAGGCTACAATAATATGTGAGGAACATGTATGTACATGTTTGTATTTTTGAAGGAATAATGTTTATGCGTGGTTATTGAAAAAACAAAAAACTTAAGTCACTGAAATCAAGCCAAAAATATATATTAAATCTGTGTTCACAAGACTTCTGGGTATTGGAGGTTGTAGACTAGAGTTTTTGCTTCAAAATGAGGTAAAAAATTATGCTGCCTGCTTGTTCATATAAAACAATAGAGAGATTTAAATTTTGTAAGACATCTTTGGTCAAGATGCCTCACAGTATGCGTGGAGGCGTGAATCATCATGAACAATGGGTGATTCTCACCTGAGAAGACAAAAGAATCGCATAAAGAGCTCTAATGTCCTGCATAAATAATGAGCTCTTTCAGTCAGGTAGGCTGTGAAAAAACCCTCTGTAATAATGTCTCAGCTCATCATAAACAGCAATACTGTGAAATATTATTACAATTTAAAATAATGGTATTCTATTATATTCTTTAAAATATAATGTATTTCTGTGATGCAAAGTGTCTGAACAATTATGTTACCTCTATGGCATTTCATATAGGCTTTTAGCTTAAAAGCATGCACATTTGGAGAAATATTGATGGATTCTCATATGTTTGTAAATTTTCTATACAGATGAGTAATATTTATTCAATATTTATTGTCATCACTATGAGTGCTGGATACTGTGTTTTCAATTCATACTTGCAGCCTAAGGGCGCTCTGTACACCTTTAGGCCACAAATTCATATAATGAAGAACAGGAACCAGGAACTAACGGCATGTATTCTAGAGATCGCAAACCATGGCTTTAACATCCAGATAAACGCTTTTCAAAACAATAAATACACGCTTGAGACGATGCATGCATGTATTGCCTCAGAATTAGCATCTGAATAGCGCTGGCTCCGTGGGCGTGGCCGCATTAGCGGATAATGAGCTGAATCACAGACTTCTGACATGGCTCTCTTTTCATACAGATTACATAAACACAGAAGGTTTGTTTTCGATTTGACTCCATTTCGATTTAAAACCTGACATTTCAACGTTTTTTTAGACAGAAGTCTCATTTTTTTGTGATTAGTATTCACTAAGTTATAGTTCATTTTCTGAGAACTATCAGATCGGACTTCGTTCAGAGGGAGACGAGAGATCACGCATCATGTTAGTTTTCTTTATTTTACAAAAAGCACAACATTTTGTTTTTACTATGAGTGTACACAAATAAAAAGATATTCCACAGATTAAATTGGTGTGTAGCTCTTAATTGTATGTGCAACATTGACGGAGTATTTTGAGTCTCTTTCACACTGGTTAGAAAAAAAACGCGGTGGTCACGCCGGCATGACCTCCGACCCGAGGGAGTTAAAGAGTGTCAATGCAGGCAGATCAAAGCACTATTGAATAAATGTCAAGAAGCAAAATGCAAGTGTTTGTGTGCCTCCAGGAATGTGGTTGGGAAACACTGAACTAGATCATCCATTGTGAAGGGCTCATCAACACGACAGTCAGTGGAACAACTCCTCAACAAACCGTCCATACCGGCGTGATGAATACAATCCTCAACTGGATGGAACTGATACAAATACTTTGAATGTTGTGATCTTATCAGACTTATGATAGCAACCTGAATCATAACAAAGCACTGTTCGCCAGAGGAGAACTGGCCCCCCGACTAAGCCTGGTTTCTCCCAAGGTTTTTTTTTCTCCTTCTTAACACCTATTTGCCCCCAGCTACCTGATGTCACCTGTTGGAGTTTGGGTTCCTTGCTGCTGTCGCTTTGGCTTGCTTAGTTGGGGACACTTGACATTTGATATTCAACAGTGCTTTGATCTGCGTCCATTGACACCATTTTTTTTAAGAGCAGCTGTGCAGCCAAAATTATATAGCAGTCATCACTGTAAAGCTGCTTTGACACAATCTGCATTGTAAAAAACACTTTATAAATAAAGATGACTTGACTTGACTTAAGATGGCTGCCATTCCTGAACCTAGTCAAGTCACAGTTGATCCTCCTGAGCCTGAGTCGAGAAGATGGCTACTATTCCTGAGCCCCCAGAGATTGCAGCGCTGGCCATTATGGCCACAGCCATCTGGTGTGTGTGGGCACACATCGGTTCCAGCCCATGAACCCACTCCAGTCCTTAAATCCGCTCCAGCCCATGAATCTGCTCCAGAGCCCTGTCATGTCTTCAATGATCTTCCAGAACCACGTCACATCTCTGCTGATCTTTGAACTCTGATGAGTTTCATCCCGTTATGACCATCAAGCCTGTGTCTACGGACAGGATGGCCGCTCCGCCAGTGTCTACCGACAAGATGGCACTTCTGCCAGTGTCTACAGACAAGATGGAGTCGGGGCGCGTGAACGTCCGCCAGGGCCACTGTCCAGTGCCGGGCTGCGGTAAGGAGATGACCCATTTGGACCGCCACATCCAGTCCCACACCAAGCTCTCCGAGCCAAGCATTTTTTCTTTACCTCCACGCCAAACCCCTGCAAAAACCTGAACAATTACTTCCAGGAGGCGTGGAGGGAAATGAAGCTGCCCGGCTGTCCGACTTTCACGGACTTGAGGACCTCGATCACCAGTCACGTAAGCATTCCTTTCTCGAGTACCTTTTTTGTCTCAGCATGGCAGTACCTGTCCATCTTACCCCCTTTGTTTTCATTTTATTTTCAGGCCAAGTACACTCCCGGGGAGGATGGCCGCATGAAAGTGGCCAAATTCATGTGTCACAACGTGAGGACAGCCAACAAGTTCTACGCAATGAACCTGACGGTGAAACAGGCGTTGGAGCACAGGAGGCTCTTCGAGCAGGCGCTGGAGGGTGTGGACCTTAGTCCCATCAAGCCGGCGACGGTGGGTCCCTCTTCCTCCAGTCGGCGAAAGACGTCGACGCCCTGCCAACGTATCCTCCTTGTGTTGTCCAGCTCCTCGTCCTCCTTCTCCTCCTCCTCCTCCTCCTCTTCTTCAACGGCCAGAGCAGAGGCTCCAGCCCAGCAAAAGGAGTCTACCTTAGACTCAAGCCAGGTAAAGTGAAATACAACACCCAAAAAAACCCACCACCAAAAACAGCATTTTATCAAATGTCAAACTAATGTTTCGCTCCTCTTTGACAGGGCAGAGCTGCCGCCGCCCCCACAAGCCACCTGATGCGGCGGGGCAGAAATGGGAATCCCACAGTCAGGTTGACACCCCTAAAGTCTTGCCTGAAGCAGAAGTTCTTTGGAACAGCTCTCACCGCTAAAGGTGAGGAAGGTGGTGTTGACGAAGGGCGCCACTCTGCAGGGGATGCATAGGAACACAAAGGGCGACCCGCGGGTCAAGCAGGCGATCCAGAAGCGGTGAAAAGAGAAGAGGGTCTGGGACAAAAAGAAGCAGCACCATAAGAAGCATCGGGCTTAAATCATAAAAAAAACTTTTTTTCTTTTTCCACATACAATGTTTCTTCAAAAATTGGGTATCAATGTTTTATGACAATACAGGGAGCTTGCATATGGAATGTCAATGTTTTGTCACAATACAGGGAGCTTGGTAGTTGGTAGGGTAACATTGGTATTCTATGTAAATGGAGCATCAGTGTGTCATAACTTTGATAGTCCGTGTAAATTGAGCATCAGTGCATCATAACATTGAAATTATTGAAAACAGCTATGTCCAAAATATTTTTTGTGACAGCCACCTTTTTTTTATTTTCACTTTTTTTTTTTTTTACTTACCATAAAATATAAAAACAAAGTGTAAAATAGTATTTTAATTTTAAAGTAACCCATTATGGTTTTTAAATATTTCCTTTCATGCAGCGTATATTATAGCTGTAAGTAAATGTAAAAGTTTTGCAAAGTTGTAGATTTAAAAGTGCATGATAAATATTGGGTCTCATTCACTAATTTTGTGGATTTTGTATTTGTATGCACAGGAGAATTTCTCATGAAAAATCTCTGCCTAATTCACACATTCGTACGCACATGAATTTTTCTTAGCCTCGTTCTTATTTCAGTAAATTTCGAGTATTCTAAAAGAGTGGCTACATGCACAAAGTCAGTCATTTGCATAAAGCATGCCCAAACCATGTCCATATAAGAGCTTTCCGCCCACACTTTCCTAACAAGCTTGCATCTCTTATGTAAAACATCTGCTGTTTAAAGACACGCTCATTTATGTAACTTCTTAACACGATTATATGCATGGATATTTAGCAGTCATCAGTAAAATGACTTGTTTTTGGGCGTCAAGTTGTTTGTGAGTGGAAAACGTAGGCAGGCATTATATGAATATCTTTTCTATAGACAGTACTGTAGATATAGATTTGAAACTAAAATGGTTCGATTCTTTTGGGATGCTCTCCTGTGAGTCGCAAGGTACCGGTACTGTTTCAAGCAGATGTCAAGGAATCTGTGGAACTTCTGATTAAAACTAGAGATGTTGTTGGGATTTCCCCCCCAACAACCTCTACATATTTGCTTGTCCCTTTTATGGCTTAATTCTGTGAAAAGTCTAACCAAAGGTGAGTTCTCCAGAATTTCATCCTGCATCACATGTTTCTCTCAAGGTATGTTTTTGGCTAAAGATAAAGGATGGTCTCAGGTGACTCTAGCACAGCTGGTATTATTTAACCAGCATTAAAATATGTTATAAAAACTTTTTGATTTTGTTCTGTTTTGCAACTCAGCTGATTATTAATTATAATTGTTGACAAGTTTGTTACGTTATGCTTATGTTTAAATGTAATAAATTGTTCTCTTTAAAACTTCTATTTGCGTGTCTTGCTGGTTATTAAGGTGGCTTGTGCATTTATCTATTTCGTGCCACATATCAGCACGAGCACTTTTACGTTCCTTAAGCAAATTCTGGCTGGGTCTGGCTCTTCCAGAAAATGTTTCCATTTATAATATGTTATGTACTTCTTACCTTATGTAAGGAGAAGGGCAGCGCGAGTAAGGAAGCGAAGATACCAGCGTGAAGTTCTGTTGTCTGTTAAAAAACGAGTGGTATGATGAAAATGTTAAACTACCATTATATTGATATTCACTGACACCTAGTGGGTCCGATATAGTACTGAAGATATTTACCTCAACCAAATTTTCTTAACCATTTCCATTTTCAACTGTTACAGTACACATAAAACCAGTGTTACAAACAACTCTAAAATGATCAATTATCAAAATGTTACTGTCACTACCCACTACAGTCCTCTCACTGAACCCCTTGTGTTAGTAAAAACAAAACAAAAACAAAACAAAAACCCCATTGTATTTACAATACATAACTCAAGCAAAGTTTAAACAGGTTTGGTTTGATTTCTTTTTTCCAGATTAGGAAAAATAGATACTTGCAGCTGAACGAACGAGTCCCTGTGTTAGACAGGTTGTTTGATGGCACTAGTGACTTGAAAGCAGATTTCAGAGTGTCATGACAGTCACTGTTCAGCCTTATTCAAATTCTCTGGCGTCCTTCTGACCAAGGATGGAGACTTGAGATCCAGGTGTCTGTGTTTGTGTACTGGTTAGCGAGCGCAACATCATACAGAGTAGTGGCAAACACATTTCATATCCCATGGGCTACAGTACACAGGATTGTGCACAGGATAGCGAAGGCAATTACATTTTTTAACATATCAAATCAAGTGCACTTAATTGTCCATTTCTTTTCCAATCATATCATTTGTATGCACTAGGCCATGTTAGGACTGCTTGATGTAATAGTCACCTTGTTGGCAGCATTGATGGTTGTCAGGTGGGTGTCTAGCATGTTATCTAAAATGATCAACCTTCCAATTAATTAAGAAATAAATGTAACAATGACAGCACAGTCATATATAGTGATTTCCATTATTCTCACTGCAGGATACATGTATATATAAATACCCATAGGAAAAAAAAAATATTACTCAGTGGTTGCTTTTCCTAAGCTCATGAGACTTAGTTGTGATTCTCATTTATAACTCATTTTATTATCAGAGTTTCAGATGTTTCTCCTAAAATTCCTTAGGAGAAAAAAAAAAAAAGAGAAATATCAGAGAGAGAAAAAATTTAAACTTGAGATTTTTTTTTTTAAATTTGAAAACCTCTTTATTAATACAAACAAAAAGTGATTTCATAAAAAACATTTAGCTCAAAACATCTCCAAAGCACAACATATTGTCAACACTAGCACAACACATCTTTATAACACCAGATGAAAATTAATTCCTCAACATTTTTTACAGATATATACAAGTCAAAATCAACCTTCAATCTGGCTTTCATCATTCTGACAAACAAAGTGTTTGCAAAACTGAGAGAGTGGTAGAAGAAACTCTTCATTTTCTTGCTGCAGCCTCTTTCAAGACTTATTGCTCTTTCTAAGCTCATGCGACTTGATGTAATTCTCATATCTCTCATTTCAGTATCAGCAGTGTCTCAGATGTGTCATAAAAACAGACAAAAATGAGACATGAGAAATATCTGAGAGAAATGGAGTCAAAACGGAGAATGTGACGTGAGAAACGTTGGAGATCTCTTAATTATCTTTCTGTAATCTCTTTTGAGACTCTGTCAGAAAAACTGACTCTTTTCTCACAAGAGTGTGGTGTGAGAGACATGGGAGATCTCTTTATTATTTTTCAGTAATCTCTTTCAAGATGTTAAAATTAGATGTTGCTTTTTCTAAGCTGAGGATACCAAGTGGTGATTCTCTTATTCTTCTTATTTAGGTTTTGTATGTTTCTAAAATTCTTTATGAGAAATAAAAATAGAGCATGAGAAAGTTCTGAGAGGCAAAAATGCTTTGAATGACATTATGCATGTCAAAATATCAAGAGTTAACAGATTAAATGTGTATAAACTTTATATTTAACTTTAAATATAACTTTATACTTTATATTTTAAAATATAAAAAAGGTAATTATATGGACTGTCAAGTAAATTTAAATGTCAAGTTTACAACAGTTTTCAGACTTGTTTGTGCCTTTTTATTACAAGAAAAAGTGCACCCTGGAACATTTAGGCTATTTGAACTGTCACCTATCTGCAATTGCTCAGTCATGAGTCTCAGGTGTACCGCACACCTGGTGTAATCATGTGGAACACTAGCTGCCCTACTAAGGCAAAATAACTGCACATTTTGGCAAAAATGACTGAAATCTCAGGCTTGTCGTTCCTGTAACAGACGTGTTTGGCTTATTTATGCATACATTCAGAGAGTTTTGAGGAAAAGTTAAAATTTAGATTTATTAGAGAAAAAGAGCCAGTGCAATATTGAAGAAATATATGATGGAAAATACATCAGAATTTACTAGCTAGCAATGGGCCACTTAGTGATTCCTGCAATATATCTTTAATGTGGGACACGGATGGCATTCCTATTTTCAAATCATCCAAATTCTCAGTTTGGCCTTTGTACTGTATCATTAATGAGCTGGGCTTTGTAGAGCGTACAAAAACATGATTTTTGCAGGCCTTTGGTTTGGTGAGTCAAACCACTGTGTGACACTCTTTACAAAGAGATGGAGTACTTGTTCAGTTTTCTGAATCCCCTGAACCTTTCACATGCAAAGTCTTTACCATTGCAGGGACTTGTGATTTACCTGCAAAAGCATTACTGTTCAATAGTGTTTGATTCAATGGGAATTTTGGGTGTTTGAAATGTGAACAGCCAGCCAGGCAAGACAGTAAAGACTGGAGAAAGGGGACATGCATGCTTTTCCCTTTAAAACGGAAGATCCAAAATGTCCTGCATGTACTCATAAGACATTTATTCAGTTCTCTTTTCAAATTTTTGATTTTTAAACACTGATATCACCTTTTAATGTGTATAAATGATGTATGAATGTTCCCAAACTTTAGAGGAGGCCATTGTGAGATTGTTAGTAATACATAATTGTTGAGCCACAGTCAACATCAACACAGGACAGTTTATGGGAACTTTTTGATAATCGTATCCGTGAAACCCAGGCGATACACAGTGCTACAGCTGATGCCACAGTAGAAGTGAAAAAGTACCTCAAAGATGCATTTTTGCCCAGAACTCATGATCCTCTAAGTTAGTGGAAAGAGAGAGCTGTAATTTTCCCTCATTTTTATGTCCTTGCTAAAAATTATCCGTGCATGCCAAGTGTCCCTTGTGAGAGGATGTTTTCAAAGGCTGGAGAAATTATGTGTAAAAAAGAGAAATAGGTTAAGTCCTCAAATACAGGACTGACAACCGTACTCTGCTGCTGTGTGAACGTGGCCAATGTCTCTCACATAGGTTAAGCAAATTTGGCATTTAACTTCATTTTTTGTCAAATCTAATGTAAAGTAGTGCCAGACTACTGATGTTGACCTTGGAGGCATTCTTCTTCACGTGAGGGTGATTGATTGTTGTTGTCGATTGATTTATTCTTCTTGTCCTAAACTACAACGAGATCAAACCCCACCCAGCAACCGATTCTACAGATTTCATTGGGTCAGTCATTACCTGGGAGTCAGCTGACGCGAGCTTGGCTGACGTGACCTGCCAGAACTGACACTAACGCTTGATTTTTGTGTAGTTCTTTAGTGTTCTTGAATATATTTCTCTTGTGTTAAGAATTTGACTTTTGTTCTCACGATTACATGCTTTAATAATTATACTGAATAAAAAAGTAATGCTTCAATAAAAAAAGAATGAAATTAAGCAACTGGTTAAGGTAAATTATTTATATAACAAAACATAGCATAAAAATGAACATTAAATGAATGTCAACATGAAGTAATATAAAATAAATAAAGAACAAAACTGATTAACACTCTGGAGTCTGAGGTATCACCGGCGATACCAGCTCGGTTTTTTCCTTACCAGCGTGAAAGAGACTCAAAATACTCCATTAATGTTGCACATACAATTAAGAGTTATACACCATTTTAATCTGTGGAATATCTTCTTTTATTTGTGTACACTCAGAGTAAAAATAAAGAAATAAAGAAAAAATAAAGAAAACTAACATGATGCGTGATCTCTCGTCTCCCTCTGAACGAACTCCAATCTGATAGTTCTCAGAAAATGAACTGTAACTTAGTGAATACTAATGACACAAAAATGAGACTTATGTCTAAAGAAACGTTGAAATGTCAGGTTTTAAATCGTGTAAGTCAAATCAAAAACAAAAATTCTCTGTTGCAAAAATTCTCATGTCAGACGCCCGTGATTCAGCTCATAATCCGCTAATGCGGCCACGCCCACGGAGCCAGCGCTATTCAGACGCAAATTCAGTCAACACATGCATACATCGTCTCAATTGTCTATTTATTGTCTTGAAAAGTGTCTATCTGCATGTTATAGCCATGGTTAGTGATCTCTGGACGGCTCCAGCGCTCATAGTGATGACAATAAATATTACTCCTCTGTATAGAAAATTGACATAAACATATGAGAATCCATCAATATTTCTCCAAATGTGCATGCTTTTAAGGTAACATGAATGTTCAGACACTTTGCATCACAAATACATTATATTAAATTATAATATTATAATATATAATAATATTTCACAGTATTGCTGTTTTTTCTGTATGTTTGATATACATCATGATGAGCTGAGACATGATCACAGAGGGTTTTTTCACAGCCTAACTGACTGAAAGAGCTCATTATTTATGCAGGTCATTAGAGATCTTTATGTGATTCTTTTGTCTTCTCAGGTGTGAATCACAGCATTATTCATGATGATTCACGCCTCCACGCATACTGTGTTTCTTGACAAAAAGTGTCTTACAAAATTTACATCTCTCTATTGTTTTAAATGAAGGAGCAGGTAGGATAATTTTTACATAATTTTGAAGCAAAAACTCTAGTCTACAACCTCAAATACCCAGAAGTCTTGTGAACACATATATAATATATATTTTTTGGCCTTATTTCAGTGACTTAAGTTTTTTTGTTTTTTCAATAACCACGCATAAACGTTATTCCTTCAAAAACACAAACATGTACATACATGTTCCTCACATATTATTGTAGCCTAGTTTGTGCTGAATACAGTGTAATGACACTTTTTCCATTAATATGTTTATGAACAACTGAAAAAAGAACAAATGTCAGGGCATGTCAAAACTTCTTCAGGGCCCCAAAAATCCTCAGACCCCAGAGGGTTAACTGAACAAAGAAAGAAGAGGATCGAGTGAGAGGTAAAAAGGTAAAATGAACAGAACATGTTAAAGAACACACAAATGAATCAATACTAATTAACAATTAAATAATGATAAAAACTAAACATGGGAAAACTGTAAATAAATTAATAATAATCAAAAGTTACATTAAAACATAAAACAATGTGAAACCAATTAAGAGAACTATAAACAAATATAGCTGCAAGCAGCGATATGGGGCCAAGCCCCAGAAGGGGCAGTAGTGCAATACAGAGCAGGAAGAGCAGAAATTGAACGTACATGCAAAAAAGCTGGTTCAGAAGCACAACTGGGAATGAACTCAAAATTAATAGAAGTTCAGATGAGAATGAACACAGAATTAGCTAAAAACACCTGTATCTAATCCAAGAGGAATAAAGATTAGTACAATGCTTATTTGGAAAATGAAGGAGTCAGAATTACTCATTACACACAATTGTATAAAGTCGTCTCACACAGAATTCAAACCCACAACCTCTGGTTAATAAGCTGTTTAAGAAGTACAGGTATACTTATATAGGTATATTAGCTTGTATACCAGTAAATAAGCAAGAGCAAGAGGCTTTTTTGCCAAACATTACATGCAATTAATGGAATATGGTCAAGTAAATACAAGCTAAACAATTATACTTGAAAATGCAGCATTTCACTTGCAGCATTTCATTTTCAACAATTCATGATTATACATAGTCAACAGAAGCAAGAGAATAAAAAAAAAGGTTAAATAGGGAATTTCTTGTTTTTTGGGCTGGTACTGGGATTGGCTTAAGCAATCATACTTATGAAAAGCTGTTTGGAGAATGTCTACATGCATAAAACAGGATTCTGTGAAGTGGTGTCTTAAAACCACAGTGCATGTGTATTAATCACGTATGTAGATGAATGAATGTGTACGTAAGTGTATGAATGCACGTGTGTGAATTACGTACGTGTACGTAGGTGTATGCGTTTATGGGTTTGGTGTATGCATTATGTACATGCATGTTAAGTATGTTTACATAAGCATGTATGAATTTATGAAAGCAAGCAAGATTTTAGATGGGGGGGAGTAACTGCAGATGCTGTGGTTGTTGTTGGAGGGATTGATGTTGTGGGGGTTGATTCACTACATGGGAAGTCTGCCATCATTATTTCCTCCAGGTCTTCATCGGACGGAAACAGTGAAGGACTGGGTGGGTGAGGGTGGTGTAAATGTTATCTTAGGTATGACATTGTGCAGGGTAGGAGGTTCGATTGCAGTTGATATGTTTGTCAAATTGTCCTTGTGTATTGTGACAGTTACAGGTGGTAGAGCAAGCAACGATGATGGTGTGTGTGGTGGCATTATCTGGAACATCATTAACAGATCTAATGAGATCGTTTTTGATATTCACAGTTCTGATGTTGGTTGGTGTCTTAATTGTGAGTGTACCGTGTGTGTAATGGGGTTATGCATGATGAAGTAAGTAAGTGTTGCATTTCTCACAGTTGACTGAGGCAGATAGTGGCATATCAGTGATTTTGTGTTTTCGGGGACAAATGTGCAAAACATGAATGTTTGCGCCAATAATATCTGCAGTAAGGTTCTGTGAAGTGGTGTGTTGTATTGGGTGTGTGTTAGTGGAGTGAGTTCAGTGTCTTTCGTGGCGAGGTAAAGGTTTTCCCTTTAAAGTGCCAAATTGATACATTAGAGATCAAATACCAGGATCCAAAGGTGATGGCAGTGTTGTTCCACACAGTGAAGTCTATGGAAGCAGTACTGTCAGCAATAGTGTAGGTAGTATTCAGGAGAAACTTTCCATCACAAACAAAGTTATGCCTTTGACTATTCTTTTGAATAATCTTTGCCTTGACATTCACCTGCATTGAGCAATAAAAAAACAAGTTAACAATTTCATTCAACATACAATATATGCAACTTGAAGGTGAATAAGGCCATTTCTCATCCACAAAAGTAGTTTTTTTGTACTTACTCTATGATATGATGTCTTTACTTGTCTGATGTCTGTATTTCTGTGATGGGAAGGTATTTTTCTTTTGTTGTAATTGTCGGATTATAACTGTAGTCAAGCTGACTTAAACAGGACATGGTTGATTTGTGGGTGTACAGGACATTGTGTGCCCCCTCAGTGAGACGTGATGGTTGTAGTTGGACATCATGTAGGTGTACTGGACTTCTGTTTTAGATTTAAGATGAACAATGTCAACAAAGGCAAATGGACAGGTATTTATCTTGATGAGAAGTCTTACCTATCATTGTTTACTGCTTCAAACTGAGTGTAGAGTTCTGGCGTGAAGACTACAAGTTTCTGAACTTTGTGTTTTTGTTGAATTTATGCCTCAAAGTATGGGCTTTTTGCATCATGTTTTAGCTGTGATAGGTTGCGGATGTATCCAACTAGCGTTTTTTGCCTGTCTTCCATCTGTAGGAAACAAAAAATGATTGGTCTAAAAGAGCAATAAATGTTGTATTAAAAAAACAAAACATTAACCTTTGGTAAAGTGGAGTAAGTTTAGAACATCAAGGTAGCTCTCTGGACACAATGTGACTGAACCTTTCTCCTGAAAACTATGGGACTTATCAAGTAGGGTTGCTGAGCCTGGCTGAATTGTGCAGAGTAAAATTAGACACTGGAAGACTTTAAATATTGCAATCTTTAGTATTTGTGGATGTGCCGTGTACCTGCTTTACCTGGACAGCCAAATGGGGGCTACTTCAGCTGGATGAATTGTGTCGTAATATAAAAGAAATAAAGCAAACTTCAGTCATTTGTGGATGTACTACCTTCTTTTCTTGGACAGTGAAATGGGGCTGCTCGGTCTAGATGAATTGTGTGGAAGAGTATGAATCTAGCAAATCTAGCAAACTTCAGTCATTTGTGGATGATTTGTGGACAGCCAAACAAGGGGCTTGTCTGCCTTGGTCTGAAGGGACACATCGAATTTGCCACAACGTTGGTTAAGGTAAATTATTCATTATTATAAATAAAGAAATATATAACAAAGCACAGCATAAAAATGAACAATGAATGAATGTCAACATGAAGTAATATAAAAATGAGAACAAAACTGATGAACTGAACAAAGACAGAAGAGGAACGAGTAAGAGGTAAAAAGGTAAAATGAACAGAACATGTCAACAATAGACCTTTAAACAAGAACACACAAATGAAGTGAAGTCTCAATTTATGAGCGGCCAATAGCGAATTCTCAGTTTGCTCGATAAACACCTCTAACCCTGCTTTAACATACAAAATTTACTTATAAAAAGACACGAAATGAACAGTAACACCCAAATTCTTAACTATGCATAAACATATCAATAATATTCCCTCATAATTTTATCTCGACCGTGATCACATGGTAATAAACCCCATGTATATCATTCCAACAAGTACCTCGTGGCCATGACAAAACTAGGTAAATTATACCACCTTCTCTTCAAAGTTTCATTCAGTTTCATATAACATTACATTTCTTTCAACTTACCTGTTTTGGAGCCATGCAAAGAGTTTCTTCAATGGTTCTTTGAAGGAAAACTCAGTTATTTCAGTGGCTCGTCCACATTGGACATCAAATGCGCCGCAAACGGAGCCTAAAAATGAACAAACACTTGGTTTCAGTTTCATAACTGAACATATAATATTAACACAAAATTAGACAAACTCGATGTTTGATTTTCATTACCTTCACCGGGCTTCGGTTTTTCTCGGCCTGTACAAAAAGATTCCTCTTCTCGGGCGTGTAAACCACAACGCTGTGAAAATCTCGGCTAACCTGAATTGTAGCATTGAAGAGTTATTTCTCGATCCAACCACAACTCATATGTCAGTTACTTTATGAATAAACCCACAAACAGAATCCTCTTCTTCTTCTTTATCGAGTTTTATTTTTTTAGCAACAGACATTTTGCCACCTGTCAACCGTTGTTCTCTGACAAAATTGCTTAAAGCTGATTGGTTTTCTCTACATTCGATTAAGCCTGACGTCACGCTGCAGCACTTCCGGGTCCAAGCGCTCTATCTCATACCACAAGACAAACAACAGACGGTGCTAATATACACAAACAGTGTGGTGTAATACTACAAAAATATAATCATAACCTTTATCTCCATACCAAGATCCCAGATGGCCAGACAGTGATTATCTTATCTTTGAGCATCGTTTCGTTCACACGGATCCGGCGTTTTCGAAACCGGGTCCCAGAGTGGATAAATTTGAAAACGCTGTCTTTGCGTTATCGTGTGGATGGGGCAATCCATATATTTTCTGAAACGATGATGTCATCACCCCACGTGTCGACCGTAGTCAGACACCGCTACGTCACGTAAGAGCAACAACAACAATGGCGGACTACATGATTGTGTTCGTGCTGCAACAGTTAATGAGTCTATTAGCTTTACTAAAGCAAAATCTTCTGCTCCTTTGCCACTACGGTGAGAAACAAATGATTATAGACAACAACATACGCCACATACTCTTAGGTCCTCCGCGGAGGACAACCAGGTGAAGATTTTGGGTAAGACCTGGCAGAACCAGCAGTTGGTGGGACAACTTTGTGAATGGCGTTGTGCGCTTTTGGTCGCCTCAAAGCCAGATTTGCTGCACTGAAAAGACCTATGGACATCAACTTGCAGGACCTGCCCCATGTCATTTACACCTGTTATGATGAAGACTGTAAAGGAAAATATATCATGAAGTAGCATCTGCACTTCTTCACTCGTGTCTGCATTCACCTGAACCCATCAGGACAAACTCCATCTCAACTATAATGTGCCAAACATCACCAGGAAAGAGGGAAACAAGACTGCTGAGAAATCCACGAGTGTGGAGAACTTGAATCACAGAGAGAACGAGCCGTCTGAAGGATCCTGCTGCTTCAAAGTATGTCGGTGATGCCATAATTCCCCAACAGACACATAAATGCTGTGTCCATAGAGTGCCCCAGGGATGACGTGTTTTTGTAGGCCAACCCGGAAGTTAGCGGTGCACGGGTTCCCTCGGTTGAAAGCATATGCATTTTTCCCCATAGACTTTTGGAAAATCGCAGAAAATAAGCTCTGTGTTTAACAAAGGGTTATGACACTTACACGTTTTGTCTATCAAGATAATCTTTACAAGTTAACACAACATTTATAGATTATGAAGCCTAAATAAAGTGGTCAGATATAAAAGGCTAACAGTAGGCTATAAACGGACTACAGCACACCATGGTCGTGCAACGTCGTCACCACCAAGCTTCCTCAAACTTTATTTAAAAAACAACTTTATTTACATGCTCGCTGATTATGATCTGCGCTGTGTATGAATACTTATCCACTTTTTCATGAGAAATGCTGTCCAAATGTCCCGTTTTTAATGATGATGTCTAAAGTCCCCGCCAAAGGAAGTAGTCCCTTTTAGCAATTTGTTAGCAACCACCGATTTTAAGACACAATAAAGATTTAAAAAATCACAAGTGGGTTATAACTGGTGTGTTTTATGTCATAGATCAAAACGTGAAAGTATTTAGAGGCTTTGTTTATCACACACCTTATTTCAGGTGATTTAGCAAAAACCCATTCAAAAAACCCATAGACCAGGGGTTCTCAACTGGTCCCACCCTGGGACCCACATTTTCCCATGGTCATTAAGTCGCGACCCACTTTTTTAGAATTCAACCAACAAAATTTATTTATTCAAAAATAACTGTTGAAAACACTCATATATCATCTTTTTAAAAACATAACCCTACATACATACATGTATTACCCCGTACAACGTGCATTTCAGAGCTTAATAAGTAACTGGACCCTGACAACCGCATGTACAAAAGTTAATTAAATAAATAAGGCCACATAACAAGATATTTTTACTCTATTCAGAGCAAATTAATAAGAAACTAAGGAGGACCATGACAACTGCATGTACAAAAGTGAATAAAATCAATGTCAAAATCACTCGAAAATAAAGTTTTCACCTAACCAGGTCATTTGTGGAAGTTAATGAGACAATTGGGGATGTGCTTTACTCTTGATAAGAGTTTCAAAGTCTGGGGTGACAGTAGACAGAGCTACTCTCAGATCATGCTCAGTGTCCAACCTGTTTCTCTGCTTTGACTTGAGCTGGACCAAGGTAGAGGAGCCACTTTCACACAAATAGGTTGTGCTGAATGGTAAGATCGTTTTGACTGCTAAAGTGGCGAGGGATGGATACTCAGTCATCACATCGCTGCACCAGAAGTGGGAAAGGCTTACCTCACCAAATCTCTTTTTCAGCGTTCGATGCGGGATGTTTTGTTTCTAAATGGCGCTTCAGTTTGGACGGTTTCATGCTCTCATTGGCAAGCACTTCACTACAAAGCACACACTGGGGTTTCTGTCCATTTTTATCCTCAATGTACGAAAATCCATTTTTTAAATAGTTTGGGTCATATTTGCGCTTCGCCATCTCAAATCTGAATGTCAAAACAACACAGGATGGTTACCATGGCTACCATAGTAAACTACCGCATGTCTCTGACGAATGCCTGTCAAAATAAACCCTTTTTAAAATAAAAGACCAATCAAACATGAGACGCACATTAAATTTTTTTTTTTTTGACCAGCTTACCGAGACCCACCCAAAACAGGTCTGCGACCCACTTTTGGGTCGCGACCCACCAGTTGAGAATCACTGCCATAGACTTTACGCCGTTGGAACCGGAAGCCCTAAAATGCTAACTCGCTTCCGGGTTTTGCCTACAAAAACGCGTCATCCCTGAGGTACTCTATAGACAGCCTAGACAGAGGACACTGAACAAGTTACAGGCTTTGATCAGAGCTGGATTCCCTGGAGACCTCCAAATGTGCAGCATAAAACACAGAAGAACTACAACATATGCTGAAATGTTAGTAAATATACTAACAGTCACTCTGAAAAAAACTAAATCTACATTTCAAACAGAAAATTATCAAAATGCAAATGAACCTTAAGAACACACTTTAGCATCAGAACAAAATAACAATAAACCTTAATTATATGAGAATAAACAAAATGAATCCAAGTACAATAACTATATATATAGAAACTCAAGGTAAATTTAGCATGTTGCTGCCGTTATTTCGATTGACTCCCTCCAATTGTTCTTCAGGAAAGTCCATTACTCTTAAATTGTGGCTACATTAGCATTCCCCAAAATTGTCAAGTGGACTAATCTATGAAGCAGAACCAATGTGGCAACCACACAAACACAAACAGTTAATAATGACTGTTGTTGATATCAGCCACACCTTGCTTCATTAGGGAATGCCACTTTTTTAAGCTACTAGTACCTCTTTTGCTTATGAAGAATAATAATGACAACACAACTGAGATTTAAGAAGAAAAACATTTATTGAAATAAGTGATTTATAAGTAATGATAATGACAACACAACTGTGATTTGAAGATGAAAAAAAGAAAAAAGCTGTTTATGAAAGTACAGCTATCATAGAGGAGGAAGAAACATGACATGTTTGTGTGTAAACAAGTGACAAGAAGTTAGCTGTTTATGAAGTACAGCTGTTATGAGAGATATATAGATAACTTGTTTATGGGTAAACAGTGAAAGAATTGGAGTGATAGCCATTCATGTAAACAAAATTTATGACAGCTTGTTGGAAAATGTGAATTGGAGTGATAGTTATTCATGAAAAACAACTGTAAAAGAGATATCTTGGAGGAAAATATATGTTTGATAACTTGTTTATGGGTAAACCGTGAAAGAAGAGAACTATTCATGATAGCATAACAACTGTAAAAGAGACATTGGAGGAAAATACATGTTTATTAATTTGTTTGTAAAGCAGAGAAAAAAATGCATGATAATTTGTATATGATAACTGATGAAAACAAGACAAATAGCTGTTTAATAGGATAATAGCTTATTAAAGAATGACAGACAACTGGTATTGTAATGCCGTCTTAAACACAAACAATACATTCAATTCAATAAGCGCTGCCTGATGAACTACAACACTAATAGTCACTCTGAAAAAACTAAATTACTATAAAAATATTACAAACAAAAATCATCAAAATGCAAATGAACCAAAAAACCTTAAGAACACACTTTAGCATCAGAGCAAAATAATAATAATCCTTAATTATATGTATACATATAAACAGAGGGACAAAATGTGCTTAAACTGAGCAACATTAGATATTTATTTAACTTTTTGTAATCATCCGTGACGTGGCTGTTTTAGCACGTTGGATCCGGATGCAGTTTAAGAGTTTATTTAAACAAAACAACAGAGTTAAATCCAGGTAGAGAACACAAGAGTCCAGGCAACAAACAGGTTAATCCATAACGGGGAACAACAAGAACGAAAACAAACGCACACGATACATCCGAGAAGGACAACACCAGACAAAGAACAAGAGAAACACTGGGGTTACTATACACAAGGGGTGATTGACAAACAAGAAACACCTAGGAGCATTCAGAGAACTAATCAACAAGAAAAACTACAAAACATGGCACTAGGACAGGAAACACAACAAAAGTCCACAAGACAGGGGAACACAGGCTGGGATCATAACAATTAAGTTCAAAGTAAGTACAGTGCACAGTATAAATGAGCATAATGTTAATTCTCTGAATAATCTGAACATAATGTTATTAAAAAAATAAAATAAATAAATGTGTCCTAGATATAAAGATTAATTTCAAAATTGTGTACTGTATCTTAACTTTATCTGCAACCTTTCAACAGGGTGAAGTGCTGAAACCCCTTTACACTGCATTAAACGGAAAATATATTAACCTGACAATATATTAAACTGACAAAGAATGATAACAAAAAGCTCACAACAACTCTTGCTTACTGATATGAAAAAGTGATTTATCTTTCATTCAAAGCCACATGAAGCAATTGTGAATTCAGAATCATAGTTACAACCATTTAATGGACACTTTTCACATTTCTGTAGTTCTCATAACTGAAATAAACATAGATACGGTTTAGTGGAAGTATAGTGGTAATGTAGCGGTGAACTACGGCAAATAAACTGTAACTATGTGTTCTCTTATTTCCCCAGCAGCTACAGCTCCATAAAAATAATTATAAATCAAGTTAATATAGTATCTGGTAAGGACATATTATAATAATAATGCAATCAATCAGTCAATAAATAAAGTTTAACTCACTTGCATTTGGTCCATTGATGAAGCCATGTCTAATCGTTTTACAACAGGCGTCCAATCACAACAGACTTCCGGAAAAACTGAATTGACCAATGACATTTGAGGTTACGCTGAAACAAGTAAAGTCCCACCCACGACTGTTAAAAATAAAAAGTGTTCCCTTTCGATACTTCACTCACACTGCGTGTGGGGGGGAAAACTCCTTTTTTCCCCTCGATACTGAAGCCTTTTTCAGTAACACAGTGTAACTGCACGGCCATTGGTTCAAATTGGAAAACTTTTTGAACCAATGACGGCGCGGCAGAGCTGCGTGAGCCTATGGCAATGCAGGGCGCCAAAATGGGTGGGCATATGGCTATATAAGCGAGCATTTCGCCATAGGATTTCAGATCTCTTTCCTTCAGCGACAACTACTCTTCTCTTCGCTGGACTTCGAGCTGAAGCCTTCACCTGCTGGAACGAGCTCTCCTCGCCGTTGAAGAGGCAGTGCAGCAGACCAACTGAGACCGCCGAACACCTGCAGGGCCAGCGCCCTTGCAGACTGCCCGCTTCGCACTTCCGGCTTAATCTCAGCGTTTCCCTTGCCGCCATCCGGTGCGCTCTAAAAAAGCAGATTTCAGCAGTTCATTTCCCCTCTTTAAAAGAGCTTATTCCAGCGGAACAAAAGAGCCTCCCAAATGCGTCGATCCAATTGTCGCTGTGGCACATGCAGACTGCGAGAGCATGACGCTCGCGGATCGCTTTCTTTACGGAATGCGGTCGCCCGCCTTGCACCCTCCTAGAGAGCCTTCTCCCGTCCCAAACAGCGTCCCTCGGCTGAAGTGAGCAACCTCGTTTCCTTTGGCGGTTCTGAGGACGAGCCGCTCGGTGACAGCATGTCATTGGCGGCTTCTGAAATGGAGGAATGGGCCGGTTACTCCGAAGACCCCGCCCACCTGCCGTCTCTTGAGCCCATCGACCCTAACCCTAACCCAGAGCTGGAATGGACACCGAATTGCTCCACGTCCTCTCTAAGGCCGTTAAAGAACTCTACCTCGAGTGGGCTCCCCCTGAAGAGCCAACATGCAGCAGGCTGGATGAATGGTTCCTGCTGGGACACCACCAGGCCCCCCACCAGCGCTCTACAACGTTCTTCCCTGAAGTGCACGAGCTGACCAAGTCGTGGCGCGCCCCCTACTCAGCCGGCTTACGTACGACCACTTCTGGAGCTCTCACCTACATGGATGGCTCTCAGGAGAAGGGATATGAGCAGATGCCACCCCTGCCCTTCCTACAAAACCCTGCAGGACGACCTCCGCTCTGGCTGGCAGAGCTTATTCGTCTGCGGGCCAAGCTGCTTCTGTGCTCCACGCCATGGCCATTCTCCAGGTGTTCCAAGCAAAGCTCCTCCGTTCCTTGGATGAGTCTGGAACCGACACACCTGCCTTTCGCAACCTCCGCAGCGCCACGAAAGCCACAGCCCAGGCCATCGGGCGGTCCATGGCCAACCTGGTCATGCTAGAGCGCCATCTCTGGCTCAATCTGACAGAGATCAAGGAGATTGACAAAATGGCCTTCCTTGAACTGTTTTACCCCGAATGTCTCTTTGAGTAAGTTATGTACAAGGTGTAAGAGTGGGCTTTTACAAACCTTACACCTTTTTTTTTTTATTTTCCACTGTCCTGCCCTGAATGTCTTTTTTTTCTTCTGTACCACTACATGTTTCATGTGTAAATTCAAGTATGCCTAAGTTTTATGTAAAGTATGTGTAAGTCAGATTACTCTTTCAATAGGTTAACTGTGTGTACAGAAAACCAAACACCTTCATGGTATGTGATTTTCATATACATTTTTGTATGTAATCTTTGTTTCTAGGAATGACTGTTTACACAAAATGTGCCTTTGACCCTAGTGAACTCATCCTTCATTTTAACAGTAAATTTCTTGCCACCTAGTGGCATAACAATGCAATCGATACAGTCGTTACTTTTTTTTTAAATTTAAATTTATTATATTTTGATCGGTAACATCAACATTTCTATCTAATAACCTTTTGTATACTTCTGTTATAATTGGGATATTTGTCACAGAAATATTGATACTGTGCGTTTGAAAAGTGTTTGTGAAGCTATTTATATCTACACATGACAACTCTCTTCAGATCAATGGCAGCGCGAACGCAGATTTGAATAAAAAAGTGCTGTTACAACAAGGTGAGATGAAATAATTTGCATTGTTTAGGGTTAGGGTGAAAATTATTCATAATGATTTTTACACTGAAGGTAATGTGATCAAATGACTCATTACTCCCCCTCCACCTCTTTCAGGATGTCCTCACTTGTGTGGTTCAGTGTTCATTGTTATAGTGACTTTAGGTGGCCATGGTGCCTTTCACTAAGTACAGATGCTGGTCATATAATTAGAATATTGTGAAAAAGTTCATTTTTTCATTGTAAATTATTTTAAAAAAATGAAACTTTCATTTATACTAGATTCCCTACATGTAAAGTAAAACATTTCAAAAGTTTTTTTTTTTTTTTTTTTTTAATTTGTTGATTAGAGCGTACAGCTAATGAAAGTCCAAAATCCAGTATCTCAAAATATTAGAATATTTACATTTGAGTTTCATTAAATGACCATCCCTACATTATAAGTCAGGTCAGGTCCAGACACAGGTCCAGACACAGAACCTGTGTCTGGACCTGACTACAACGTAGCCCAGGAGACAATGGGCCTACAGATCCAGTTCTGGCTGCATCTATAATTCAGATTTTTAAATCTCCGTATCCGCTTACATATATTTATATATAATCTATTTTTAATCTCTATAATAAAAATGTATAATTCAGATTTTGATCTCCATATCCATTTACATATATTATATATATCTTCCAAGGGGTTTTTTCCCTCCTAGGACTTTTTTCCCAGTGCTAGCACGCTGGGTTTTTCTCCTAGGGGGTTTTTTCCACCCCTGGGAGTCAGCCGACATTGGCTTAATGTAGCACCATCTTGTATATGTTACATATTACCACGCTTGCTTGTACAGCTTATTTTTAACCATTTCTCTTTTTTCTGTGCTCCTAATATGTAAAGCTGCTTTGAAACAATTACAAATTGTAAAAAGCGCTATATAAATAAATTTGACTTGACTTGACTTGACTTATAAATTCCGGGTATCTCTTGTTCTTTGAAGCCACACTAATGGGGAAGACTGCTGACTTGGCAATGGTCCAGGAGACAATCACTGACACCCTCCACAAAGAGAGTAAGTCACAGATGGTTATTACTGAATGTGGTGGCTGTTTACAGAGTGATGTATCAAAGCATATTAAATGCAAAGTTGACTGGAAGGAAGAAATTGGGTAGGCAAAGGTGCACAAGCAACAGGGATGACCACAAGCTTGGGAATGCTGTCAAGTAAAGCCGATTCAAACACTTGGGAGAGCTTCACAATGAGTCAAATGAAGCCGGAGTCAGCGCATCAAGAGCCACCACACTCAGACATCTTCAGGAGAAAGACTACCAAGCCACTTCTGAAACAGAAACAACATCAGAAGCATCTTACCTGGGCTAAGGAGAAAAAGGAGATTTTGGAGCACTTTATGCTTCCATTTGCTGACAAGCTTTATGGAGATGCTGATTTCCTTTTCCAGCAGGACTTTAGCACCTGCCCACAGTGCAAAAACCACTTCCAAGTGGTTTGCTGACCATGATATAACTGCTTTATTGGCCCGCCAACATGCCTGATCCCTGAATCTATGGGATATTTTCAAGAGAAAGATGAGAAACAGTTGATCCAACAATATACAGATGATCTGAAGGCTCAATAGTGCCTCAGCAGTGCCACAGGCTGATCACTTCCATGCCACACTTCACTGATGCTGTAATTTGTGCTAGGAGCAAGTCATTTGCTGTAATATGTGCTGCCGACCAAGTATTGAGTGCACAAATGAACATACTTTAAAGAACTTGAACTTTTCTGTTTTGAAAATCCATTTTTTGATTGATCTGAGGAAATATTCTAATATTTTGAGTAAAACGGGATTTCGGACTTTCATGAGCTGTACGCTCTAATCATCAAAATTTAAAAAAAAAAACGTTTGAAATGTTTTACTTTACATGTAGGGAATCTAGAATATATGAAAGTTTCATTTTTAAAAAATAATTTACAATAAAAAAATGAACTTTTTCACGATATTCTAATTATATGACCAGCACCTGTATATAGTACATGCAAATCTATCCTCATTGTTCCATATTGAAGATACCAGTATTATTGTGCCAACTTTCCAGCTTAGGAGTTTATGGAAATCTTTTGAAATCTTTTGTTAACCTAGAGACAGTTATTAATGCCTTCATTTCAACAAGGCTAGATTACTGTAATGCTTTATATGCTGGTATCAACCAGTTTTCCCTATCATGTTTGCAATTAGTTCAAAATGCTGCAGCTCGCTTTTTGAAAAAAAAAATGTGAGCACATCACCCCTATCTTGGCGCACTTACATTGGTTACCGGTCAAATTTAGAATTGATTACAAGATTTTAGTTTTTGTATTTAAAGCCTTGCACGGTCTGGCTACAGTTTATATCTCAAGACCTTATTTGTCCATATTTTACTCAAAAATCTCTCAGATCATCCTCTGACAAATTATTAGCCGTTCCGTTGTCGTGCTTGAAATCTAAAGGTGTTAGAGCCTTTTCCGTATTTGCCCCTAAGCTGTGGAATTTGCTACCTTGGTCAGTTAGGTTTTCCTCCTCCCCATCTGTATTTAAGTCATCTCTGAAAACATATCTTTTTTCTCAGGCCTATTCATAAATCTTAGTCTTGGCATTATGGTTTATGTTGTTGATTTACATACTTGCTATTTCTTGTATGATCTTTTTATTGTGTCATTGTGAAGCACCTTGGTCAGCAGAAATGTTGTTTAAAGGTGCTATAAAATTAAAAGTGACCTTGACCGGTACTGTAATCAAGTCATCTTTATTTTTAGTGATTTTTACAATACAAATTGGTTTCAAAGCAGCTTTACAGTGGTAATCACTGTGTTTGATAATTATTTATTGACTTATTCTCTGCCTTTCTCTCTTGTTCTTCTATTACTAAGATTACTGGCAACATTTTAAATTCTAGTATATGTTGTACACAGATGCACTTATATTTTATTAAATAAGTAAATTAGTTAAATTAATACTTTGATTCCCAAAGAAAAGAAGCTTAATGTCAAAGCGGTGGTGTGCGGCCTGATTTTAAGCAGATTTATATGGTCTCCTCTGCAGTATGCCATTCAGCTCTTCCTCCCTACAGTTAATTTCATGTATGCAAAGGGTCCAACAACAACGAGTCTCTCTGATGGTGAACAGAACCGCTACCATTGGGCTATTATTCTGCAGATACAACCTCTGAGGATTGCAGAGGTGCAAGGATGCCAGGATCCTGTCCTGGACCTGTCCCTCAGGTGTGGCGAGAAGGACGTGATGAAGCTTTTTGTGAGCTTAACGCTGGAGATGAGGTAGAGCTCACACATCTCAAGGTGTTCATCTGGGAGAGCGGGAATGGGAAAATTAATTTGTCGACAGACAGATTAGCTGCTTCTCTAGAACTAGGGATGCACAATATTGGATTTTTGTCAATATTCAAAATTTTTCAACTCATTTTGGCCAATAATCAATGCTCATATACTACATCTCTCTTTATTCTGGAGATATTTACGAAGTGTTATGTTAGCGTCAGACCATTAAGTCGAATCAGACTTCTGACTTCATAAAATCAATTTCGGTTTAATTTTATTGTACTCACACCGTCCAGTTCAACACAGCAGTCCATTAAAGTGAATCTGATCACAGGTAGAAGTAGAAGAATGACCACACACTGCTGACATGATCTCATCACTAACACTCCTTGCATACAGGTGAGTTATTGCAAGCACATAATCAACATGACATATCTGCAAGGCATGTCAGCATAATTTTCCATATTGGGTAGTATTGTGCATCCACATCCAGAACTCATGTGACAAACCCCCATCCTATTAGAAATATTAAAAACTAAGCCTAACATTAAGTTAAAAGCACCAAATAAGTAAATTTAGAATGAACCATTCTCATTACCGTTTACATGGTTGCTGTAATTCTGTTATTTCATTTTTCCAGTATGGTGCAATGTCACTGAGATACATCAGTAAGATCATACATTAGTGTTGGTAACATGTCCCACATTGGAACTCAGTAAACGTCCCACATTTGGTTAGTTTGATGTGGTCATCCTGAACACTTCATTCACTTTTTACAGGGTTTTAAATAAAACAATGTATTTCACATCACTTCAACATTCAGGAGACATTAATCTCATCTTTAAACTGTCACAAATGAATATGACATTTTGTTTCACGCAATCCTCATGTTTTACACGCGAGTCGCCATTTTGTCTCTAACTAATGCACGCTTATGTCACGTGAAAAGAAGACTGGATGCAATAGCAAGTTATCACTTTAATAGTGCTTCACGCCAGGTAGTCAGATATGTATACACATACAGTCACAACACAGACAGCAGGAGAGATGGTAACACAGGGACTGGATGGGCGATGGTGTCCGTGGTGAGTGGTGCTCCGTGGTGAGAATCCGTGAGATGAGATGAGCAAGGTAAATCCAGAACGAGTATCCAGGGGAACAGACAGGAAACGGCAACGATAACTCCAACTCCAGGAAACAAGAAACACGGAAACACGAGACAACACTAGGACTCCAAAACAACGATCTGACAAACATGAGACGAAAGACAAGGCGTTAAATAGGCAAGATCTAATAACCCACAGCTGCCGCTGATCAGTAATCAGCGGCGACGCCCACACAGAACAATCAGGTGACACACCCCACAACCCACACACAGACAACAGAATGACACAGTGGATCTGCGAACCGTGACAGTACCCCTCCTCCTAGGAACGCCTCTCGGCGTTCCCACCACTCCTTACCTGTTGATTGTAATCATCAATAAGGGAGTGATCCAGAATGTCCCTCGCAGGTACCCAACTCCTCTCCTCCGGACCGTAACCTTCCCAGTCCACCAAGTACTGGAATCCGCGTCCCCTCCGCCTCGAGTCCAGAATACGATTAACCGAATAAGTTGGTTCCCCGTCTACGAGACGCGGCGGTGGAGGAACCGGAGCAGGCGGATTAAGTGGTGAATGAAAAACTGGTTTGATTTTGGACACATGGAAGGCGGGATGAATCCTCCTGTACGCCGGAGGCAATTTGAGGCGGACTGCCACTGGACTAATGATCTTAGTGACAGTAAACGGGCCAATGAATTTGGGAGCAAGCTTATTAGCCACGGAGCGGAGCGGAATGTTCTTAGTGGAAAGCCACACTTTTTGACCAACGACGTATACGGGTGGCTTTGACCGGTGGCGATCGGTCTTAGCCTTGGTGCGCGCCCTCACTTGCAACAGAGTCTCGCGGGCTCTGTTCCAAGTGCGATGGCACCTCTGGACAAAGGCGTGGGCAGAGGGAACCGCAACTTCGGACTCCAGACTGGGAAACACAGGTGGCTGGTAACCTAGGCTACATTCAAACGGAGACAGGCCCGTAGAAGACACTGGTAACGAGTTGTGAGCGTACTCAATCATAGAGAGTTGTTGGCTCCAGGAGGAAGGATTCTTGGACGCCAAACATCGCAACATTCGCTCTAAATCCTGGTTGGCTCTCTCGGTCTGACCATTGGTCTGGGGATGGAACCCAGAAGAAAGACTAACCGTCGCCCCCAGTAACTTACAAAACTCTTGCCAGAATTTGGACACAAATTGGGGACCCCTGTCAGAAACCACATCCACCGGGAGGCCATGTAGCCGGAAGACATGATCAATGACAGTAACCGCTGTCTCCTTAGCAGAGGGTAATTTGGCCAAGGGTATAAAATGGGTCACCTTCGAGAACCGGTCCACAACGGTCAAAACAACCGTGTACCCTTGGGAGGGTGGGAGGGCGGTCACAAAATCTAGCGCGATATGGGACCAGGGTCTCGAAGGGACAGACAGCGGTTGGAGTAACCCATCTGGAGGTCGGTTGGAAGTCTTACCAGTAGCACAGACCGAGCAAGCCAAAACAAAATCGCGAATGTCGCGAGCCATACCTGGCCACCAGAATCGTTGCTTGACCAAAAATCTGGTTCGATTAACCCCTGGATGGCAAGCCACGTTAGAACAATGACCCCACTTGATGACGCAGGACCTTAACTCATCCGGCACAAACAAACGGTTCGGTGGGCATGCGGGCGGAGGCGTTACCCCTTCTAAGGCCGCCAGGACCTTCGATTCGATCTCCCATGTAAGAATGGAGACCACTAATGTCTCGGGAAGAATACACTCGGGAGTAGACGGGCGTTCGGAGGGATCAAAAATGCGAGAAAGAGAATCGGGCTTGATGTTCTTGGAGCCCGGGCGGTACGATAGAGTAAAATCAAAACGACCGAAAAAAAGTGCTCACCGAGCCTGCCTGGAATTGAGTCTTTTAGCCGATCGTATATACTCTAAATTCTTATGATCAGTCCAAACGATAAAGGGTACCCCTGAACCCTCTAACCAGTGACGCCACTCTTCCAACGCTAATTTGACTGCCAACAACTCTCTGTTACCAATATCATAATTGCGTTCAGCGGGAGACAAACGATGAGAATAATACGCGCAAGGGTGCATCTTGTTATCTGAGGGAGAACGCTGGGAGAGAACTGCACCTACCCCCACCTCTGACGCGTCGACCTCCACCACGAACTGACGCGAAGGATCAGGGGCTATCAGAATAGGGGCCGAAACGAAGCGGCCCTTCAGTTTGGCAAATGCAGCCTCGGCTGCATCTGACCACCTGAAGGTCGTTCTGGAGGAGGTCAAAGTGGTCAGAGGTGCGGCTAGTTGGCTGAAATTGCGAATAAAACGCCGGTAAAAATTGGCGAACCCCAGAAACCGCTGTAGGGCCTTACGGGAATCTGGACTTGGCCAATCCACCACAGCCTTAACCTTGTCAGGATCCATGCGAATTCCCTCAGATGAGACGATGTACCCTAGGAAAGAAACAGATTGTGCATGAAATTCGCATTTCTCCACCTTGACAAAAAGCCCATTCTCTAGCAGCCGCTGAAGCACTCGTCTGACGTGTTGAACATGCTCCTGGAGAGACGATGAAAAAATCAATATGTCGTCCAGGTAGACATATATGAACTGGTCAACCATGTCTCTCAACACGTCATTGACAAGTGCCTGGAAGACCGCGGGCGAGTTGGACAGCCCGAAGGGCATGACCAAGTATTCAAAGTGCCCTCTAGGGGTGTTAAAAGCGGTCTTCCACTCATCCCCCTCCCTGATGCGGACCAAATGATATGCGTTTCTTAAGTCCAATTTAGTGAAAATGGACGCTCCTTGCAACCTCTCGAAGGCTGAAGACATCAACGGCAAAGGATAAGTATTCTTTACCGTGATGTTGTTCAGCTCCCGGTAATCAATACAAGGTCGCAAAGACCCGTCCTTCTTCCCCACAAAAAAGAACCCCGCCCCCGCTGGAGATGAGGAAGGGCGGATGAACTTGGCTGCCAGAGAATCAGAAATATATTTCTCCATGGCCTCCCTCTCGGGAACAGATAGAGAGTACAACTTGCCTTTAGGCGGAGACTTACCCGGAACTAAGTCTATTGCACAATCGTAGGGACGATGCGGAGGGAGAGAAGCAGCTCGGGACTTACTGAACACCTCCTTCAGGTCAAGGTACTCCTTAGGCACGTTAGACAGATCCACCGCCTCATCCTGCAAAACAGAAACAGACACCGTGGGACAAGCAGACAATAGACAAGACTTGTGACACTGGGTGCTCCATTCAGTGATAGTTCCGAGTTGCCAGTCGATGCGAGGGTTGTGTTTGGTGAGCCAGGGGTGTCCAAGAACGACAGGTGTGTGTGGGGTGTCCATGAGGAGGAACTGTGCTTCTTCTGAATGGTTACCGGAAGTGACGAGGGTGATGTAATCCGTAGTGTGGGAGAGACTGGAAAGAGACTATCCATTGAGTGCGTTGACTGAAATGGAGTGCTCAAGGGATGATGTAGGAATTCCATGTTGTCGTGCAAACGTGATGTCCATGAAACTGCCCTCCGCCCCAGAATCCAAGAGTGCGCTACAGGTGATGTCGTGTGTAGCCCATCTCAGTCTAACCGGGAGGAGGGTCGAAGGCGAGGACTTCTCGGCGGAGATCCCGCCCGATAGTAGCCTCGAGTTTACTATCGGGCTTGGTCTTTTACCGGGCAGTTCCTGATGATGTGTCCCGATGTCCCGCAGTATAAGCAAAGACCAAGGGACCTCCGCCGCTCCCGCTCCTCCCGAGAAAGCCGAGCTCTCCCTACCTGCATGGGCTCAGGATCGGGTGCTGGGCTAACCGCATCCACCGGGCTGACAGGAAGACCGCTGTGTCTCTCTCCGGATTCCACTAGGGACTCCACTCGTCGGAGGCGAGAATCAACTCGAAGCGCCAGCTCAACAAGCCCGTTGAATGTCTCTGGAAGGTCCAACGTGTATATCTCCCGGTGGATACGATCAGCCAGCCCATGCAGGAACACGTCCCACTGCGCCTCCTCGTTCCACCGACACTCTGCCGCGAGGGTGCGGAACTCAATGGCATAGTCAGCGACCGTGCGGTTGCCCTGCTTGAGAGCGGTGAGTTTGCGGGCGGCCTCCTTTCCCGCAACCGCACGGTCGAACACCCTCCTCATCTCGGCGGCAAGTGCCGTGAACGAGGAGCAGCACGGGTCCTGGTTTTCCCAAACCGCCGTTCCCCATAGCGCCGCCTTCCCAGTGAGCAGGGTCAGTACAAACGCCACCTTGGACTCCTCCCTCTCAAAGGTGCGTGGCTGCAGGGTGAAATGGAGAGAACATTTATTCAAAAACGCTCGACAAAATTCTGGCTCACCGGCATAGTTCTGAGGAACGGGAAGGCGGGGCTCCGACAGGTCTCTTTGTGCGGGTGATGGTGGGGGAACGGACGGTGGGGCTGGCGCAGTGGGAGCGCGAAGTTGTTGTAGCTGCTGGGAGAGCTCGGACACCTGTGTTACCAGCGCCTGGACGGCGCGTCCGGTGGATGAAAGATTCTCCTGCTGCTGGTCCATACGATTAACAGCGTGACTGATGAACTCCGTGAAAGCTGCTGAACTCGCTGCATCCATGGTAGATGGTCAGATCGTTCTGTCACGTGAAAAGAAGACTGGATGCAATAGCAAGTTATCACTTTAAAAGTGCTTCACGCCAGGTAGTCAGATATGTATACACATACAGTCACAACACAGACAGCAGGAGAGATGGTAACACAGGGACTGGATGGGCGATGGTGTCCGTGGTGAGTGGTGCTCCGTGGTGAGAATCCGTGAGATGAGATGAGCAAGGTAAATCCAGAACGAGTATCCAGGGGAACAGACAGGAAACGGCAACGATAACTCCAACTCCAGGAAACAAGAAACACGGAAACACGAGACAACACCAGGACTCCAAAACAACGATCTGACAAACATGAGACGAAAGACAAGGCGTTAAATAGGCAAGATCTAATAACCCACAGCTGCCGCTGATCAGTAATCAGCGGCGACGCCCACACAGAACAATCAGGTGACACACCCCACAACCCACACACAGACAACAGAATGACACAGTGGATCTGCGAACCGTGACAGCTTACACCGCCATTTTGGCTCTACATAACTTCCAATTGCAAACGCGCAATTAACTCACTTAAACTTTCTCATTTAATAACAAATCAACATTAAAAACATCACTTTTCACACGCATGCATATTTCACTTCACATTCACATATTTGTCATTCTCATGTCTTATACACAACTCATTACTAGATGCATATTAGTTAAACGCATAGATCTTTGAAACAAAGTGTTTTACGTTAGTTTCAAGCAGTTTTGGAATTGGTTTTGCTCACCTGTAGAATAATAAAGGTGTTTATTCTTCAACAATATTTAACTGATTCTGACTCGCATTACCGGTGCATTACCTCGAAACTATAGCGTTAAGCGCCCTCTACAGGCGGCAAGAATAACAGCAACGAAGCTGATGAACTTACACTCATTTATATATAAGATAATGAACTAATGAATGAAAAGGAAGATGACGAATTTACCAATTTATGTGAGAAAAATTAATGTTAAGGCTAAATACCATACAACATTTTAAGATTGTTAAAATCTTTTTTCTACACATACACATGCATTTTAAGCACATTAATTTTTACCAACCCACTACATCATGTTGAGTGAAATTCTTGAGAGCTCGCTTCAGACTGTCACAGACACGCCAGGCTCCACCTCACCACAGTACCCACGCACCCAATCACCAGCGTACTAATCACCGCCACCTGCATCTCATTCACTCTGCAATCACCAGCACTACAAAGCCACCACACTCACACACACTCACTGTCCGGTCTCGTTTGCACTACAGCACTTGTATGCTTACCTCAAGGACTCCCTATCGACTTACTCACCTGCTCCAGCGATCTCCTTCATCTCCCTCGTCTCCTGGTCCCTTTGTGTGCTTACCTACCTGTGTGTGTGAGTGTCTCCAACGTCTCCCTCCATATCATCTCAGCTCACGGATCTGCAAGTTATACAAGGACAGTATCACTTTCTATTCATCTCTCAAGAACCTGATATCCACTGCTTTCAATCTGTGCTCTTCATATTGTTCAATAAAACTCACCTGGATTGCTTTTATCTCTGCCTCCGTGTCTATATCATAACAGAAGACCGGACCATAACAACTTCACGGCATGAGCACCAACGATCCTTCCAGGAGCTCGTGGACGCGCTGCGTCGAGCACTCACACCACAACCCTCTACATCGTCACCCTCCAACACGGCTGTCTCCGCACCCGCCAGCACTACTCCTTCACCTGCATTCACCGCCAGTCCCATGGCCAAACCGGCGCCCTACTCTGGATCGGCGGAGGAATGCAGCGGATTCCTTCTCCAATGTGAACTGGTCCTGGAGATGCAGCCGCACCTCTACACCACTGATACAGCTAAAATAGCGTTCATTATTTCACAACTGCAAGGGAAGGCTCTTCAATGGGCAGATTCGCTATGGACCCAAAAAGGCCCAGTCGTCAAATCCTATTCGGCGTTCGTCTCCCACTTCCGGGAAGTATTTGGGAAACCTCTGACAGATTCCTCGACTGGTGAGAAACTCTATAATCTAAAACAAAGAAATCTCTCTGTTAACGAATATGCCTTGCAGTTTCGAACGCTAGCCGCCACCAGCGGTTGGAACGAGCAAGCCCTCATCACCACTTTCCGTCAGGGGCTGGAACCCACCGTGCGGCTGCATCTCGCTGCATACGAGGACTCCATGGGATTAGAACGCTTCATCCAACTCGCCATCCGCGTGGGGTCCCGTATGCAGTCGTGTATCCAGGAGCACCAGGGCCAGTCATCCATCACCAACCTCCTCCGTCGGTCCGAACCCGTCAGCTCCCCAGAACCAGCTCCAGAACCCATGCAAATTGATCATTCTCGTCTCACCCCTAACGAAAGACAGAGAAGGCTGACCCTGAATCTTTGTCTTTATTGCGGAGCTATGGGGCATAATCTCTCCACATGCCCAACACGTCCTCCTCGACCCGTGGTGAGTGCAATATTTCCCTCCATTCAGAAAATGAAACCGCTCACTACCATTGTAACCCTTACTGCTGTAAATATCTCTGTTCCAGTGGTGGCGCTCCTTGATTCAGGGTCAGCCGGAAACTTCATCTCAGGCGCCCTCTGTAGACAACTCCAACTCAAGGTCTCTCCTTCACCGACGAGCTATCAAATCCACTCCATCACGGGCAAACCCCTGAGCCGTAAACACATCCGTCACTGCGTGGGACCACTTCAACTTGGAGTCGGCGTCCTCCACTCGGAACACATCCATCTGCTGGTTCTGGAGGAATCCACCGCTGACGTGGTTCTAGGGCGCCCGTGGCTGGAACAACATAACCCCAACATCTCCTGGCGCACGGGCGAAGTCCTGAAGTGGGGCGATCACTGCTTCCCAGACTGCTTCCCAGCGCTTCCTGTTCCGAAATCTCCACTACCCCAGTCTCTACTCGTCAACGCCACGTCCATCGAGAGCCCGGTCGAGAAGCGCTCCGTGGATGTTCCCCCGGACTACGCCCCCTTCAGTGACGTGTTCTGCCCGCAACGCGCCTCCAAGCTTCCTCCACACCGGCCATGGGACTGCGCCATCGATCTGCTACCGGGTGAACCAGTGCCCAGGGGACGCATATACCCCCTGTCAATACCGGAGGAGAAGGCCATGGAGGACTACATCCAGGAAGCACTCGAACAGGGTTACATCCGTCCGTCTACTTCCCCTGCTGCTTCAAGCTTCTTTTTTGTGGCTAAGAAGGACGGAGGCTTGAGGCCCTGCATCGACTACCGTGCCCTCAACAAGATCACCGTAAAATTCCGCTACCCACTTCCCCTCGTCCCAGCGGCCCTGGAACATCTCCGCGGTGCCACTGTGTTCACCAAGTTGGACCTCCGCAGCGCGTACAACCTCATCCGGATACGTGAGGGGGACGAGTGGAAGACCGCCTTTGTCACGCCCACAGGACACTACGAGTATCTCGTCATGCCGTATGGCCTGGTCAACGCCCCCTCCGTATTCCAGGATTTCATCCACGAGGTGCTCCGGGAGTTTCTCCATAAGTTCGTTCTGGTATATATCGATGACATCCTCATCTACTCCCGGAGCTTGGCCGAACATCGCCACCACGTTGCGGAGGTCCTCCAGCGCTTACGGCAGTTCCATCTCTTCCTCAAGGCTGAAAAATGCTCATTTCACCAACCCTCCGTCCAGTTCCTGGGGTACGTAATTGATCACAGTGGCATCCGGATGGACGAGGGGAAGGTCTCCGCTATACAGTCCTGGCCCATTCCTACTACCATCAAAGAACTCCAACGATTCCTAGGTTTCTCCAACTTCTACCGCCGGTTCATCAAAAATTACAGTACTATCGTCTGTCCACTCACCAACCTACTCCGTCACCAGCCCAAGTCTCTGTCCTGGTCTTCACAAGCCACCAACGCCTTTGAAACCCTGAAAAGAGCCTTCACCACCGCTCCCCTCCTCGTCCACCCTAACCCGGATCTCCCGTTTATCGTGGAAGTGGACGCATCTACCACCGGAGTGGGAGCGGTCCTATCCCAGCAGCAGGGGGTACCAAGTAGACTCCATCCATGCGCCTTCTTCTCCCGCAAGCTCAACCCGGCGGAGGTCAACTACGACATCGGTGACCGCGAACTCCTGGCCGTCAAGCTTGCCCTNATTTAAACCAACTAACCACAGCTTGTGCAGCAATAATCCCAGCTGTAGTCAGTAGTGTGGCACCACAGGTATTTTTCACCATGTTTGCCACAGGGGTGATTAGCCTTGCAGGTTTTGCCACTCAGAGTGGATTTGCAGTCATCAGAAGTACAGCACTTGTGTTTTGTGCCATCATCTGTGTAGCACCACCTAGAACTTTCACCATATTTGGCGCAGGCGTTGTCTCTGCGGCAGTACTGCCTATTTTTAGCCTTACTTCTCCACAGTGGAGGACTGCAGTAATCCCAGCTGCCAGAGATTTTGTTACACCAGTAGTAGTCCTCACCGTATTTGCCGCAGGGGTGATCATCCTTGCATCGCTCTCCTTTATACGTGATGAGTGAGTACAGGGGTGAACACGCTATCAGTTCCTGGCCTGAGGAACACCTGTAGCCCTGGAGATTGTCCTTGTACAGACAGGGAGTAGAGCAGCAGCGCTTGGTGCTGCTTGAGCAGGGCAAGCCATCAGCTGCAATCTTGCGCTTCTTTGGGACTAACTGGCATTCAATAGATTCTTTTCCGTAATTAGTTATAAGACAAGCTCTTTCAGTAGAAACCTGTAGCTCTTCTGACATAGTGGAATAAGAGCTCAAACTGTTGAAGGTTAATTTTACACTCATGTCAGTCACCTCGACATCCTCTCCATTAGTGCTGACTGTTTGGAGCGCATCATACGTGTTCTGCACATCTGGGGTCACTGGGAGACCGATTAATTTCTGAAATGCTTTCTTAACCTTGTTTAATTTATTATTGTCTTCAAAACAATCATCCACAAAGATCTTAATATTTGAGAGCTTATAGAGTTGATTGAGCCGAATGTTCATCTGTGAGACACTCATCAGTTCTACATTACCTCCCGGCAGGTTTTCTCCTATATAGCCGAAGGAAAAAGACTCGTCATCATCATGGTGTTCATAACAGACAGCCGTCCAGATGTGAGAGGGCACCGTCACCCTGTTAGAGTCCTCAGGTTTTTCCCTCTGTGGTATCCGTTTATTTGCATCAGGTACTGTACCCGTGACAATGTAGGCTACTGCAAAATCACTGTTGAGCTTCTTTGTCAAAAAACTCTTCAAAGTGCTCTCCCAGTTCTTCCACTGGATACGGTTGAAACGCACATCCAAAGGTGCTGAATTGGTCAGTGTAAATGTTGCTGTGCGGCCTTCATCACATTGCAAGCTGTTGGGGTTCAGTTGTCCTCGATCATATCCAGCGTCTCTGTAGTCGCTGCTAATGGCTTGATTTCCTTTATAAGTATCTTGATTCTTTTGATTCTCAGGGACCATATAATCAATTGTGGAGTTGGGTTCAGAAATCTGCAGAAGAATTATGTTATGATGGTTAGTTTGATGTTTTATTGCTTGTGAAAAAAAACTTTCATGTTTTTCTAATCTTCATACGAAAAAAAAGTTTTGTTCTTTCTCTCTGATTTGTCTCACAGTGGACAGTTTTACTTTCATAAAGTACCATCAATCTAATGTGTTTTATTTGCAATGACAAAACAGATTGAGGACCAATAATTGAATTAACTAAACACAACTGTGTTGTTTCTTATGAAATGCAGAGCTTAATTTTTTCTGACATTGACTGAAGCTGCTTTGAAACAATCTGTATTGTATAAAGTGCTATAGAAATAAACGTGACTTGAACTGCTAATGAAAGTCTTTTGTTAGAAATGAAGCACATAGTTACCTTTGGCTCTAAGTACCACTTGTTTGGCCTTCCAGTAGTGTCTGAGCATGAAGGATCCAGTGTGTAGGCGCTGTAGAGGGGAATCTTGTGAGGAACCGAGTACAGTGTAGCGTAGGAACCGAAGAAGGAGCTGTGTGAAGTGGGGTAAAAAAATTTAGAAGAAATTTTATTTTCGTCCTCCAACCTCTGACAGATTTTCTTGGCATTCTGATCCATTCCTTCTGGTTCTATGGCATTGTGGAAAAACACACTACACTCATCAAAGGTCTTGGCCACTTCTGCCTGAGCACTGAATGCTCTCAGCACAATACAGGTGAGCAGACCCAGAACAAACATGGTGTGAAGCTGGTCTTGTGTTTGAGAGACACCAGAAGCACAGCTGCCTTAAATACACAGTCAGAATCAATGATGATGTGGAGGTGTGACTGAAATTAACAAATGAGAATTGAGGAATATGATGAAGCTTCACCATGCTTATAAGGGTCATTTTAGCGAAAGGAAGTTCAGAGGCCACATTTAAACCACATAACATGTGAAGGGCCACAAATTAGAACTTACATCATAAGACTTTATTTAAGACAATATTTACAGTTTTTAGTCCTAGTGGAAAATCTGAGTCTGCGTTCTTTTCACCAGTAATGTTTGGCTGTTGATCACTGGCAGCTGCTCTAAGACAGCTCTAACATTGCTTTGACTTTATAATTCCCACTGCAGAAGGTCAAGATTTTTTCAGCACATTGGATTAATGCAGGATACATGTCTTTCAGAACACACCTGGTCCAGAATGTGTCAGTGCTCTTATTGTTATGTATTTCTTTAAGGATGTTGTTGTGCTGCAGCTCCTCAAATGCTGTCCTTTCCACATTGAAGTGTTGTGACGTGATTGCAACATAAGCTGTAGGTCACCATGATTTTGCCAAGTAAGACATGTTCCTGGATCAACATATTTTGTTGATCCTGGAACAACATTCGGTAACACTTTAAAATAATGGTCCATCATTAATAAGTAATTATGCAGGAAGTAATGCAAGACTAATGAGTAATACTACATTAACACTTCAGCTACTACTATTAACTAATATAGAAACAAGCTTAACTAATCAGTAAGTTATATCAAATTTAGAAGATGGTTCCTTATTAGCTAATCAATAATTACCTAATGAGATTACCATCATTAATAACTACTAACGGACAAATTGTAAAGAACATTATCGTGTGTCTGAAACATAATCAGGATCATTTTTACTCTGAATATAGTCATAAAATGCATAAATTATAATGTTACCTAGTCACATGCAGGAATACTAGTGATCAGGACCAGTGAAAAACATCTTTTTTACTTTAAAATAATGGTCCAGATCACTAGAAGGTCTTGAAGAATGACTAGGTACTTGATTAATTAGTGATGCAACTTATGACCACGTTGAGATTAAAAAAGGACAATCTTCAAGAACTACTAGTACTGGACATTATTTTAAAGTGAAAAAGATGTTTTTCACTTTAAAATAATGGTCCTGATCACTAGTAGTTCCTGCATAGTGACTACACTTGAGTAATTATGACATTTTATGACTGTATCAGCATGGGCGAAGGGGGGGGGGGGGGGACGCTAGGTACTAGTCCCTATCAATATTTTGAGATGACAAATTTGTCCCCACCAAATTTAGCAAGCTCCTTTAACTGCTATTTGGATCTTTGAATCATTTGGATCGATTTAACGGCCAGGACGACGACAGAAGAAACGCCGTATTTGTTCCGGGGTATTGACAGGCTACACGCGCGGGCCGGGACTACTTTTGTGCTTGCACTAGCAGCGAGCGAGCGGGTGGTGTGTGTGTGTGCGCGCGCGCGCATGACGACGCCGACGGTAAGTTACCAGGGCTGTCTCTCTGCCACATACAAAGGCCAGAGTAAAAACATTTTAATATTCCGTTTTTTTGCCCCTTTTTGTACTTTGTAGATGCCACCCAAGAAGAAGAAAGGGGACATAAGAAGCTTTTTCATAAAGCAGAGTCAGATTAGGCAAAATACTACTAGCCACACAAATAACGTATTAATAGTATTAACTGGTGAAATTACCCAGGTAAAGACGTTACATAACTATCAATTAGTGTACCTTAACTTGTCTGAAACATACGGTGGATCAGTTTCCTCATCTGTTTATGTAATGTATTTGTGAGTGTAGCCTTTGCAGAGAAATAAAGGGAAACCACCCACAGTTTAATGAAGAACTGAATAGACACATGTGCTAGTCATAAAATGCATCATTAATTACTCAAGTGTTACCTAGTCACTATGCAGGAACTACTAGTGATCAGGACCAGTGAAAAACATCTTTTTCACTTTAAAATAATGGTCTTGTGGCAGAGTATTTTTTGTTAGTGTAAATACTAATCATAATAACTGTTAATACGTTTGGTTGTAGTACACAGTCCAGGTGTTATTTTATTTTTTGAGAGTGCATTTTTAGATTATGTTATACTAGCTCTTTAGGGCAGTATACAGGAGGTATATCGGGGTCAGGAATCCTGACTCAGGATACAATATAATGAGATGAAGTAGTACTTCTGTATTAATGATTGCCAACATTGAAATAAAAAAGGAAATCACCATGACTGTATTCAGAGTAAAAAAGACAATTGCTCACATCTCAGACACTTTAATGCTGTGATTAATAATTAATTAGTAATTCTTTATAGTTACTTATTAATGGTGGACCATTATTCTAAAGTGTTACCCAACATTCTTATCTGAAAATTTAGTCATAACCCTATTCCTACCCCTAAACCTATCCCTACCCATAATTTATCCCTAAAATCAGAGGGAAATGATAGGTGAATAACACTGACGAAGAAGCACATAACCTTGGTTGTAAGCCTAAACTTGACATAAACTGTAAACTTTTCCCTCAAATCTGATTGGTTGATTGGAATGTTGTTCCAGGATCAACAAAGATGTTGATCCAGGAACATGTTGTACTTGGTAAAAATCACATTCACCGTAGCCTGTATGTCACAAGCGAATGGATTCTCTGTGAATGCCAGTACAGGTGTTAGGGATTTAACCCTCTACAGCACAGTGTTGCCCTCAGGCAACGGAAAGTTTTCTTAAGCCCTATGTTTAGTAATTTTTTCTTTAAATGGTTACAACCAATTAGAAAGGTTGAGAAAGTACCAAATAACAGTTCAGTAAGGTATTGGAGTCAATATCAAGCACCATTTAAAGGTGGGACGTCCTGTTCTGACACATGGTCACAGGAGCACATGGTGTGAAAAGAAGGCAATATTATTTGCTTTAATAATCTTATTTAAAACGACATGAACTGTACATAACAAATATCTGTGTGTGTGTGTACGAAGATGTAGAGAAGCCTTTTGTCAGGCTTTATGAGTTTTTTTTTTTATTTTGCATGTTAAGAAATTCAGTTTCTCTTTTCGTTGCCTCAGGGCAACATTGTGCGATAAGGGGTACTTTTTGAGGATGTTTTGGACAATACCTCACATTGGCCATAATGTGTTATAAGAAGGGAAGATGCAAGGTTCCTGGGTGTGCAGGAACACCCAAAGTGATATGCAAAAATTGTAACATACACCACTATTTCACAGCAGAGAAGAACTGCTTTTTGAAGTTTTGTACGGAGTGAAATCTTGATGGAAGGCTCATGGGAGGCCTGGAGTACATCTGGCTCTTATGGAGAACTGGCTCGTGGAGAATAGATCTGGCTCTAGGATCTGGAGAACGGCCTCGTGGAAGACTGGAGTGGGCCCTTGGAGAACTGGCACTTGCTCTTGCTCGTGGAGAATAGGATCTGGCTCTGGATGAGAATTAGACTTGCGGGCTGGCATGAGAAGGCTCATGGAAGGCTGGAGCGGGCTGGAACTGGACTGGAATGGCCTCGTGGAAGGCTGGAGCGGGCTCGTGGAAGACTGGAGCGGCCTCGTGGAAGACTGGAGTGGGCCCTTGGAGAACTGGCACTTGCTCGTGGAGAATAGGATCTGGCTCGAGGAGGAGAATTAGAGCGGGCTCGTGGAAGGCTGGAGCGGGCTCGTGGAAGACTGGAACGGCCTCGTGGAAGACTGGAGTGGGCCCTTGGAGAACTGGCACTTGCTCGTGGAGAATAGGATCTGGCTCGAGGAGAATTAGAGCGGGCTTGTGGAAGGCTGGAGCAGGCCCTTGGAGAGCTGGAGCTTGCTCGTGGAGATTAGGAGTTGACTCGAGGAGAATTAGAGCAGACTCGTGGAAGGCTGAAGTGGGCTCGTGGAAGATTGGAACCGCTGGTTCCGCCCAAAAGTCTATTAGCCATACGTCCACATTGGGTGAGGGATCAGGTTTGGAGGCATGCTCCACTAGATGCTCTGGGGAGGCAGCGGCCATCTTCTTGGGCCGTCTGGGCCTCGCGGTGGCTCTTTCTAGACGGCTTGGGTTTGGGGTCAGATAGGACCACCGGGGAATGCTCACTGGAGCAGTAGGTGGAGGGAATCGGCGGCTGGTGAACTGGCCAGGCCGCCTGTATTTCTGAGAGGACCAGACGAAGAGAGTACGACTTCACTTGAACCTCTTCAATTTCGAACTCGGAACCATTTAGGAAGAGAATCAGATTAATTGACTCGAATAGGGAAAAGAGGCATTCAGGTTCAATATAGCGAATCGTATCCTCGTCCAGACCTCCCAGAAAACAGGAGTTAAGAATGGCATCTGGTCACCTTGCAAGACAGCTCAGCGAATTCCTCCACATACTTCTCCAGCGGGCGGCCATCCTGCCTGAAAGCCCGGAGACAGTCCTCAGCTGTGAGTCCTCACCAAACATATATAACATTTTAATTACTATTTACTCTTAACAATTAAATAAAATAACTAAATTGGCGATACAACAATATAGCTGGGATATTAACCACATGCTCATTTCTAAATGCGGTTCAATCCCTTATATCTGATGTATTTCATATGATAAAGACACATAAAAGATTAATTAAGATAAACGTAATGCATTACTCAGGCACAAGGGGGTTAAATTAACTAAATGTGCAAGTTTAAGATAACTCATAAATATGAAACATCATGAACTTTTATACACTCAAATAACATCAACATACTGACCATATAGTGGCTATCACGCTAATTGCGAGGCACCCATGCTAACCTAATTCTCAGGCATGCTTAACTAATGACATACTATCCACGAGCCCGCTCCAGCCTTCCATGAGCCTGCTCTAATTCTCATCGAGCCAGATCCTATTCTCCAAGAGCAAGTGCCAGTTCTCCAAGGGCCCACTCCAGTATAGTAAAATGAACGACTTTCAACACACTTAAATCATCAGTATCACATTACAATGTTTATATTTACATAAAAGTGTGTTTTGCACATCTTGTTTATATGGACCTGAGGATTATCGCCAAACATCCACTGGTCTACTTTCCTTGCACTTGCTCACTTGTAAATAAATACACCCTCCAGGTTGAACTCACTTCCTCATGTCCGTTCTCCTTTTTCCCTTCAGGAACCCACTACATTGGTGGAGAATGCACTCCGGATAACTGCGTCACGAAGCCCCCACAGAGGCAGCTCCTTCCCCCAGCGTGGGAGACATTATCCAACACCTTGCAGAGGTATCAGTTTGACAGCAGCAGTTGTCAGAGAGGCTGGTGGCAAGCCAGACACACATAGCTGAAGAGCTGAAGCTGAAGAAGGAAATCCTCGGCTGTATGGGGCTGTCTTCAGTCTGTGCTGCACAGAAAGTGCATGAATGGACTTTTGAGCCTTGTGTTCCCTTGCGCATTCAGGCCACACAGCTTGCTCTAATTGTTAAGCATTGGCTGCTGCCTGACCAAGCTACAGCTGCAGAGGTAGTAGAAAGGGTCACCGTGGATCGGCTCTTGAGGTCCCTTCCCCACCCTGACCAATGAGTTGTGGCACTAACCAACCCCACCACACTGGCTGAACTCGTGGAGGCAGTGGAGCTTTCAGAGGCATCACTTGCAAGAGACTCTGAGAGAGCTGTCCCGTTCACCCAGAGGGGCATCACCAGTGAACGACAAGGAGTGGATGGCACTTACAAGCAAGTAAGCCTGGCGGCTCCCCGAGGTACACAGCAGGACAAACCCATGCCTACCGAACCTAATCCTCCAGAAGGGCAAACATGGATGGCAGGCTGCATTGTTCAGCAGACAGTACCAGATGGTGCCCAGAACAAGAAGTGCGGATCAATGGCCAACGGGTCCGGGCATTGTTAGTCACTGGAAGCAATGTCAGTTTGGTCTGCCCTCAGCTACTGGAAACAACCAAGTTTCCCAATCACCTGTGTCCATGGGGACACCAGGTATGTCCCGGAGCAAACAGTATCGATCTCTGCTGCCCCAGGAACCTGCTCATTGGAAGCTGGCATTCTCCCGGATCTGCCAGTGCCCTTGCTCTTAGGGAGAGACTGGCCTGGATTGGACCAACTCCTGCACCAAACAGAGCAGCCCAACCGCCAGAAAAAACCTGCCAGACCATAAGGAAGATGCCATCGCCAGGCTTACCTTGCTTCAGAGAGCAAGAAAGCGGGTGAGTCAGCCAGTACTAATGTTGATGTCTACTCTGATCTTTTTCAGCAGGTTATGTCTGCAGGGTCCCTGGGTAGAGATCAGCAGGATGATGACTGCCTAAAGCACTGTTGGAGCCAGGTCAGAATAGTGGATGGAAATGAACGCCTACCCCCTCCTCACCCCTCCCCACACTTTGTGATAATGGCTTGTTGTACTGTGTGGCGATCAGTACGTCAGGCTGGACTAACTCCTAATCCCCGCAAGTGCCATCTGGGACTTGATGGAGCATGCTACCTGGGCTACCTTATAGGCCGAGGCCTTATCCTTCCCCAAAACAAGAAAGTGCCAGCTATACGGGACTGTCCCCGGCCAACCACAAAGAAGCAGGTATGGGTTTTCCTGTGCTTAGTGGGCTATTATTGATGCTTCATTCCGTCCTTCCCTCTTTGTCTTGTCACCTTACAGACCTGACCAATAAGGGCCAACCAAACAAAATACAGTGGAGCCCTGTGGCCAAAGAGGCATTCCAGTGTCTGAAGGCTGCCCTCGCTTTGTCCCCAGTTCTACACATCCCTGACTTTTCCCGGCCCTTTATCCTCCAGACAGATGCTTCAGACACCGGCCTGGGAGCAGTCTTGTCACAAACTGTCAGGGGGGAAGAACATCCGGTGACATACATTAGTAGGAAGCTCACCCCACCAGAAACACGGTATGCTGCCGTTGAGAAGGAGGCCCTTGCCATAAAGTGGGCAGTCATGGAGTTGCGTTATTACCTTTTAGGGAGATCCTTTACGCTGGTGACCATCCATGCCCCCCTTCAGTGGATGGCCAAGGCCAAAGATACCAACGCCAGAGTCACCAGGTGGTTCCTAGCCCTTCAGGATTTCAATTTTGTGGTGAAACATTGGGCTGGGGTCTCCAACGGAAATGCAGATGGTTTGTCCCGGATGTTCTCTGGCTGGTCAGGTCTGGTAAGGGCCATTCCCCCCATGATTACCGTCAAGCAGTGGTGGACAGTAACAATTTATTTTTACTTTGTAACTGTACTTAAGTACATTTTTCAAGTATTTGTACTTTACTCGATTATTTTAATTTTGAGCAACTTTTACTTTTACTTCACTACTTTCCCAAAGCATAAAGTCGTACTTTACAATTCGTGCACAAACTGATTCTTTTCAATCATCCTTTTAAATCGGTTTACAAATCACACCAAGCAGTTCATTCGCAAATTGGACTTATCGTATTGCAGCAGTTCTCGAGTCAACGACTCACTGATTTAGTGATTCATTCAGAGAGACTCTCCAGTGAATGAATTTACAAGTCTGACTGAAAATTAGCCTAGAACAGGTGGATCCTCGAGTGTGTGCGTGACTGATGGCGAAAAGTAAGTCAGCCTACTAATTTTGAATTTTAGGATGAATTATTGTAACTGAAAATCGGATTTAGGTCAGTTGTTTTTTAACTAAATCCGCTGTAAAGGGTGATCTGTTTGAGCCCACTGAAATGCTTTAATGCAACACCTCCACATCAGTGTGTCTACAGATTGCAATCTCGATTCAATCAAATCAAATTACATTTTAAAACTTGCCGCTCCAAATAACGGTTGTATCGATTACATCGTTATGGCACTAGGAGGAGACAAGTGACTGTTAAAATGTATTTGACATTGAATGATTCATTCAAAAGCATTGATTCATCCAGTAATGAAACAAGTGAAGTAGTTATGAGTGAGTCATTGAATCATTCATTCAAACCCATTTTATTAAATTAAATATTTTTAAATAGACTGCAGCATTTAATATGTTGTCCTCTAGTAAATAATTATGTACAATTTTGTTTAGTTGTCTATTCAGAATCATGGGAGAATCATGATTTCTATTTGAAAAAAAAAAATAAATAAATAAAAAATCTTGATTCTCATTTTATCCAGAATCGTGCAACTCTAACACAAATTAAAATAACAAATTCATCTTCCCCGCTGTTGCAGCAATTTTATAAAATGTTATGTATTTAGCCCTATATATATCAGTTTTTATATTGTTTTTCAACACACATTACATTTTATGTATCTGCATCCACTGATCTTCCATCTATACTGACTAGTGCTGGCTATTTGACAATTCATAATCATTCATAATTATTTTGAGCAATAGGATTATATAAAATATATAAAATGATATAAGTGGCCTATATATAGAATTACAAAATAAAAATTCAACAATTAGTACTTTTTTTTTACTTAAGTACATTTAAAAAGGAGCCCTAAATACTTTTTACTTGAGCAATTTTTTATTATATGTATCTGTACTTTTGCTCAAGTACTTAATTTGTGTACTTCATCCACCACTGTCGTCAAGCATCCACTGGTCTACTTTCCTTGCACTTGCTCACTTGTAAATAAATACACCCTCCGGGTTGAACTCACTTCCTTGTGTCCGTTTTCCTTTTTCCCTTTCAGGAACCCGCTACAATATATATTATATGTATATATATATATATTGTTGTGGCAAAAAATCAACTCTGACTCTACTGCATAAGAGACAAACATGTCCAATTGTCTTTAAAGCTTTAATTTCTTGCAAGAAAGGTCAGACAGGTCATACAGAAACACAAGTAGCTGCAGAGTGTAAGACCAAGAACGAAAGCTTCCCCTCACTTTTATATCTCTAACCTCCAAGGCCGAAGCCTCTGTCCTTTTACCATATTAGGAACATCCACATCCCTTAGTGGCTGTAACTTTCCACATATTGTTAGCACAGACATGTTTTTAACATAGATCTTGCATTTCCCCATACCATATCTTGCTCTTTCTATTTCCAACATCTATGTTAACCCTATGTTAAACATTACCAATGAAGCCAACATCATATCATGTTCCATAAGCATCATATTTCACAAGAATACAGGTAAAAAGCATATGAAAAATTAAAATTTCCACAACAATTCCCTCTTCTTATCATTCATTGATAACTAATGATTACTTCTACTTCATTTCACATCACAGTCTTAAATTTGTGAAGAAAGTTAGAAAATGCTTAAGGCTTTTTCTGTGGGGATAGACCCTGTGTTTTAGCAAGCTAAATAGGATAGATAAAGAATGGGCTTTACCATGAAGTCAAATACCTCGGTCACATTTTACTATCACATTCTTTGAGGATTAACCACTAATCATCCATATTCATCTTAAAGTATCTTATACAGTAAATTTAAGTTCTTACGTCACATTTATGCTCTTCATTTCTGATCTTCATACAAACAACAAATTCAGATACATCACCCAATCATAGAAATCCTTCATTTTACAGACATATAGCATGCAAATTTAGGTTCTACAACATCTTATCACAACAGATCCATTTTGTAGCCCACGATGTGTCAATGTCATGCCTCAGTGGTGATTTGGAATTCCTTGAGCTGATTTCACCTGTACACAAACTTTAGACAGGATAGAAAACATTTCTTTACAATAGTTCAACATGTCATGTTCACACAATTCTGTTGATGCCACCCATTGTTTAGCCCCTTCTATTCCCAAAAAATGGGCTCTTCCAACCTAAATTAAAATTTTCAGGCATATTTTCAGCCATACATTCGTTAGTTTCCATCCCCCATTTTGATGCATTGTTCATCATTAATTTATCATAGCGGTTGGAGACATGTTTCTCTAAACAACATTTGCCATCAACACTAAACTAAAATCCATCTTCAATTCTGCAAACAGATTTTCTCCAGCTTTCTCTGTCTCTGAACATGCTCTGTAAAGAGTTTGAAAAATCAAGGTTATTTTCAGATGACAGGTTACACACAATCTCCTGTGTCTGCTCCAGCACTTCCTAAAGAAACAGAAACTTTTTTATTAGTTTAGGCAGAAACAGAAATTCAAACCACAGCACCCCAAAGATCGTCTACCACCCCAACCAGTCACTCTCACACTCACTCACACTAGACACACGACTATAAACTGCTCACTTTCAAAGTTGCCTTTGGTGTTAATCCTAAAAGCATATCTTTAAACTTCCCATTTGTTCTGTAGATCTTTACTTAGTTTTTTACATGATCTTTTATTCAGTCTCAAAGCATATCTGTTCACTATAATTCTTTTTCACAAAAGTCAGCAGGGTTGTTTTGGTTCTAGTCTCATTGCTTTATTTTGTTTAAACTTTAGCAGTCTGATAACAGACAGACAGAGTATCCTTGCCTCTACCCCAGCCGTCTCTCTCTCTTACTGCACAAATAATCAATTCAGCAGCCTCTCAAGACTGTAACTTAGACTGAATGTAATATCAAATTACTATACATAACCCTTGGTCAAATGTAAATGTTTTAACTTTCAAATAAATAAAACATTACCACCACCTAAAATATGTTATGCCAGTTGCCATTTTTGAGGGTATCTTTAGTTTTAAATAATGAATGCACTTAACTTTCTCTTGAATCTGCAAAATCAGTCTTCATCTTTAACACCACCATTGCCTTGAATTATCCTCTGCCATGTCTAATGACCTGCAGGGGTAAAAACTATAATACAGACACATTAGTTCAAAATCACACAGCCTCATGAATTCAGGGATTTATCAAGGGAAGTTGCATTCAAGAGCCACCAGAGCCATTGGACTGCCTAATAGTGTTAAAACATGGAGACAGGTTAATAACAGCAGTATTTAATCACTAAAATCATTAGACTGTACATTCTCTCAGCAGCAACATATCAGTGCTGAGAATATACTTGGTGAATTTAATTCTCACAGCTGTCCATTCAGTGTAGTGTTCTGCCACATCTGTACCCAGAGCCATCGGCCCTGCACATGGTGGTGACAAAGATCAGACAAAAAAGTTACTGGTCATGGAAGGAATTCTGTCCTTCAAGGTCTATATTACTAATTTAAATACCTCTTTACACTCATTGAGTTTTCCTTTAACAAATTTAAAAGTTAATTTCCCTTTTCATGGCAAACATTAATACTTAGAATGTAACTCACTAAGGCAATAACTTCATATATATATATATATGAAGTTATTGCCTTAGTGAGTTACATTCTAAGTATTAACTTCATATTATGCAAGAAAAAAGTCACTAATTTGATAAGCAAATTGATATGAAAAGTGATTATATAGGCCGCACAAGTACAGCGTGAGCTGTAGTAATAGCACAAGGGCTAAAGCTAATTAATGTGTAAAGGTGCCAACGAGTTAATGAAATGTCATAAAGTGTGATGTTTACATGTCAATAAGTGTTGAAATTATGAGTTAATGTGTTATTTGAAGTGTTTACATGAGATTTGTTGATGAAAGTGTTTGAATTGGATATAAATTTTTGTTCTGCCTTGTGTTTTTGCAAAGCTGTTTTTTGTTTGTTTGTTTGTTTGTTTCTCTATGTTTCTTTCTACATGAGTGTGATCTCCTGAGAGATTTTCCTGTTTTGTGCCATATTTAATCCTTTTGGAGAGGAATTGTCTGTGTGTCGGACGTGATTAAATGTGCACAATGGAGAGCTGCCCACGCACCGGTTTCCGGTTTTGGTAGGAGAATTCCAATTTTTCTTATTTTTGGACACAAAAGACTTTGATTCGTTGAACTCTTTTGATATTTTTGCTTCCAAAAAGGATAGATTATCTTTTGAATTTGAACTGATTGAAAGAGTTCAACATGAACTTTGGTCAACTGAGTCATTTGATCCATGAACTTTGTTCGACTGAATCAGTTAATTGGTTTATGCATTTTCTATTCATACTGTTGAATATACTGTTGAGTTTGAAAGGAAAAGTGATTTGTTACAAGAAATTCTGGTAACACTTTATAATAACTGCACGCTATGAAGCATTAGTTAAACATTAGTAAATGGTCAATTCATCATTTATAAAGCATTAATAGACATTAGTAAGCGTATTACTGCCCTCCTCAGGTCAAAGTTTTGAACAAATTTTTATATGCAATATGCTAGTTCAATAGTATATAACAATTAGTTCAAACTGTGACCTGTGGAGGGCAGTATTACGCTTAGCAGTGTCGACACTGCCAGAATTCCCATAGAGAAGAAGAAGAAGAGAGCTAGTTCAAGATGAGCATTTCTGGCTAAAACTTATATAATTTTCAATTTTTTTTCAGAAAATGAGTGATGGTTTCACTAGATAAGACCCTTATTCCTCGTCTGGGATCGTGTTGAACAATTTGAAGCTGCAGTGAAACTAATTATGACCTTCAACAAAAACTTTAATTTCTTTTCGCGTGAAGAAAGAAAGACATGGACATCTCAGATGACATGAGGGTGAGTAAATTATCAGGATCATATATCACTTATTTATTGAGAAGATACACAGGGGTGAAGAGAACATGTTGAAACCGCCAGCAGAGATGAAATACATGAAGATTACAGTGAAGAAGAGAAAGAATGCTAGAAGACAAAAGCGTAAACGACAGAGAAAGGACAAACTGAGCCTCCAAAAAGAAGAAGCACAAGGGAGTCATCTCCGTCACGAAGCGCATTGTCAGATCTGCGAGTAGTAAGCACATATTCAGAGACCTCGTATTTGTTCTGAACAACAGCTGCACATGTTAACTCTAAACGCACTTCTCATTCACCTTCTCTCTTTTTCTCTCTCCTATCCACCATCTCTAGTGGCAGCATGAGGAACTACATTATAAGACACAACATTTGCCCTCTTTGTAAAAACATTTCTCTTAACTTAACCAAGGAAACATGTACTCTGAATAAAGCAGTTGTGTCAACCTAGGCAACTATTCAGTAACAGTCCGTACAATATATTCATTGTATATTAAAAAATGATGTATAGGTGGCTTTAAAACTCATGACATGAATACATGAACTGTCAGCAAAACAGTAAATTGATACTCGAACATATTCAACTACATTACTTTTAACATTTTTTAAACCAATAAGTGCAAAACTAGTCTTATTCTCACTCTCCCTCCCGCATCAAAGAGAGGATTGCGAGAACCGCGTTTGTGGTCAGTCTATCATTTCATTTTGGAATCAAGTCCAGCCGAGTGTAATTTGCTTCCGCAGCTTTATCAGCTCAGGACAAGCAGCACAGGAAGTCTCAAAGTCAGTCACTGAGAGAGAGCATAATGATGAAGAAATTAATGTGACAATGTCAGGCTCCATGTCAGCAGGTGCTGGTATGAGAAGATGAGACAGGCAGTCTGCAGTGTGATTTTGGGAATCAGGCCGGTAGACAACGTCAACGTCAAAACAGAGCAGATGTGCTGGCCCAGGAACTGCAGTTTTTTATCATTTAACACCAGCCCAGCCTCTTTCAGTTTCTGTAACACAGTAGTGAGGTTCGAGTCATGCCCTGCATCCCAATGTGCATACTATCCACCCTATCTGCCCTAAATAGTCATCCGGGTAATTTTTGACACCTGGTGCCCCTGCAGGATGGTGTTTACCAGCAAATAGTTGTCGAACATGTGCAACCACGTCGAATGGCATGATCGGCTCTCCCGAGCAGGGCAGGAACATTGGTGCTGACGAGACAGCCAATGTAGTTATACTTACCGATGTACCTCGTTTAAACATCCACATACTGGGAATGTCATGATAGAATACAGGAAACAAGAGCGAGTTAACACGTTTATTGAAACGTATAAAAATGGACAGTCACTGAACGTAGAGTTCACTGGTGGCACAGGGACTGAGATGGTCAGCGTGAAGACAAGGTGCGTTGATGAGATGAAGTGTGCTGGTGAAGATGACAGAAGAATCCAGACAAAGAACGTAATCCACATAGACACCGAACAGGAACAGGAATCACGAGACTGGCACGCCGAACAGGAACAGGATGGTAGACACAGCACGGAGACATCAAACAACGATCTGACAAATGAGATGAGATATGAGTGAGTATATATAGGGTGAGCAAATGAGCTGCAGCTGGTGCTGTGATAGGTGTCAGCTGGAAGCGCTGATCATCCAAGTGGCTCGGGCACGCCCACAAACACCCACACACACACACACACAACAACAGTGACACGAGACAAGCAGGAAACAATGCATTCAAATACCGTGACAGTACCCCTCCTCCTAGGAACGCCTCCTGGCGTTCCCCGACTCCCTTACCTGTCGATTGTAATCATCGATAAGGGAGTGATCCAGAATGTCTCTGGCAGGTACCCAACTTCTCTCCTCCGGACCGTAACCTTCCCAGTCCACCAAGTACTGAAATCCGCGTCCCCTCCGTCTAGCATCCAGAATGCGATTAACCGAATAGGTGGGTTCCCCATCTACGAGTCGCGGCGGTGGGGGAACCGGGGCTGGCGGATTAATTCTAGAATGAAACACGGGTTTTACTTTGGATACATGAAAGACGGGATGAACCCTCCTGTACGCTGGAGGGAGTTTGAGGCGGACTGCCACCGGACTAATGATCTTGGTGACAGTAAACGGACCAATAAATTTGGGAGCAAGTTTATTAGACACGGAGCGGAGAGGAATGTTCTTGGTAGAAAGCCACACCTTTTGACCAACGACGTATACGGGAGGCTTAGACCGGTGGCGATCGGCTTTGGCCTTGGTGCGCTCCCTCACCTGGAGAAGAGTCTCTCGGGCTCTAGTCCAGGTGCGGTGACACCTCTGGACGAAGGCGTGAGCGGAGGGGACCGCGACCTCGGATTCCAGACTAGGAAAAATGGATGGCTGGTAACCTACACTACACTCAAACGGAGATAGGCCCGTGGACGACACTGGCAACGTATTGTGGGCGTACTCCACCATAGAGAGTTGCTGGCTCCACGAGGAAGGATTCTTAGAGACCAAACATCGCAACGTTCTTTCCAAATCTTGGTTGGCTCTCTCAGTTGTGCCATTGCTCTGGGGATGAAACCCTGAGGACAGACTGACAGTCGCTCCTAACAACTTACAAAATTCTTGCCAAAATTTAGATACAAACTGGGGTCCTCTGTCGGAAACCACGTCTGTCGGGAGGCCATGTAAGCGAAAGACGTGATTCACGACTATCAACGCTGTCTCCTTGGCTGATGGCAATTTGGGCAAGGGAATGAAATGGGCCGCCTTCGAGAATCGGTCCACCACGGTTAAAACTACCGTGTAACCCTGAGAGAGCGGAAGGGCGGTGATAAAATCTAGTGCGATATGGGACCAGGGTCTCGAAGGGACAGGCAGCGGTTGGAGTAGCCCATCAGGAGGACGATTGGAAGTCTTACCAGTGGCACAAACTGAGCAAGCCAAAACAAAACTGTGAACATCACGAGCCATAAGTGGCCACCAGAATCGTTGCTTGACTAGAAATTTAGTGCGTTTAACTCCTGGATGACAAGCCACATTAGAACAATGTCCCCACTGGATGACCATGGACCGTAATCCCTCCGGCACGAATAACCGGTTCGGTGGGCACCCGGGCGGAGGCGTTACCCCTTCTAAGGCCGTCTTGACCTTCGATTCGACCTCCCATGTGAGTGTGGAAACAACTAGAGTCTCCGGAAAAATGTACTCGGGAGTAGACGGGCGCTCGGAACGATCAAAAATGCGCGACAATGAATCGGGTTTGATGTTTTTGGAACCCGGGCGGTACGAGAGAGTAAAATCAAAACGACCGAAAAAAAGTGCCCACCGAGCCTGCCTGGAGTTCAATCTTTTAGCGGTTCTGATATATTCCAAATTCTTGTGGTCGGTCCATACGATAAAAGGTACCCCTGAACCTTCTAACCAGTGACGCCACTCATCCAATGCAAGCTTGACCGCCAGCAACTCTCGGTTACCAATGTCGTAATTACGTTCAGCAGGAGATAACCGATGAGAAAAAAAACGCGCAAGGGTGCATCTTGTCGTCTGTGGGAGAACGCTGGGATAACACCGCCCCTACCCCCACCTCTGACGCATCAACCTCCACCACGAACTGCCGTGATGGATCAGGGGCAACGAGAATAGGGGCTGAAACAAAGCAACCTTTCAGTTTGGCAAACACAGCCTCGGCTGTGTCTGACCACCTGAACGTAGTTCTGGGGGAGGTCAAGGCAATCAGAGGCGCGGCTAGTTGGCTGAAATTGCGAATAAAACGCCGGTAGAAATTGGCGAATCCCAGAAACCTCTGTAGGGCCTTACGGGAATCCGGACTTGGCCAATCCACCACAGCCTTAACCTTCTCGGGATCCATGCGTACTCCCTCAGTCGACACAATGTACCCTAGAAAAGGAACAGACTGTGCATGAAACACGCATTTCTCCGCCTTGACAAAAAGCCCATTCACTAGCAACCTCTGAAGCACTCGTCGGACGTGCTGCACATGTTCCTGGAGAGAAGAAGAAAAAATCAATATGTCATCCAGGTAGACATATATGAACTGGTCGACCATATCTCGCAGCACGTCGTTGACGAGTGCCTGGAAAACCGCGGGGGAGTTGGAAAGCCCAAACGGCATAACCAAGTATTCAAAGTGCCCCCTAGGGGTGTTAAAAGCGGTCTTCCATTCATCCCCCTCCCTGATGCGGACCAAATGATAAGCATTACGTAAATCCAATTTTGTGAAAATTGACGCTCCCTGCAACCTCTCGAATGCTGAAGACATCAACGGCAAAGGGTAAGTATTCTTTACCGTGATGTTGTTCAGTCCCCGGTAATCAATACAAGGTCGCAGAGATCCGTCCTTCTTCCCCACAAAAAAGAACCCCGCCCCCGCTGGAGAAGAGGAAGGGCGGATGAACCTAGATGCCAGTGAATCAGAAATATATTTCTCCATAGCCTCCCTTTCCGGAACAGAAAGTGAATATAACTTGCCTTTAGGCGGAGATTTACCTGGCACTAAATCTATGGCACAGTCATAGGGACGATGCGGAGGGAGAGAAGCAGCCCGAGACTTACTGAACACCTCCTTCAGGTCGTGGTACTCCGCGGGCACGTTAGATAAATCCACTGTTTCCTCCTGAAAAACAGAAACAGAGACAGACGGACATGCAGACACAAGACACGACTCATGACACTTATTGCTCCAAGCCCCGATGGACTTCTGGAACCAGTCCACCTTGGGGTTGTGTTGAACTAGCCAGGGATGACCAAGGACGATGGGTGCAAGAGGAGAGTCCAAAATAAGAAAAGATATGATCTCGGAGTGGTTGCCTGATGTGATGAGGGTGAGGTCTTCAGTGGTGCGTGAGATGGTGGGGAGTTCTTGACCGTTAAGAGCGTGTACTGCAATCTTGTTAGTGAGGGATTTGAGGGGAATCTGAAGTTTGAGTGCGAATGCATAATCCATAAAATTACCTTCGGCCCCGGAGTCCAGAAGTGCTCGACAGTCGTGAATGTGATTAGACCATCTCAATCTTACCGGGAGGAGCGTAGATGTGGATGAGGTCTTCTCGGCGGAGATCCCACCCGATAGTAGCCTCATACTTACTACCGGGCTTGACCTTTTACCGGACAGTTGTAAGCGTAGTGGCCAGCTCCCCCGCAGTAGAGGCAAAGGCCCTGGGATCTCCGCCTCTCCCTCTCCTCCCGGGAAAGCCGAGCTCGCCCTACCTGCATGGGTTCGTGATCTTGAACGGGGCTGACCGCATCCCCACCGCTGGATCGTGAACTCTCAATTCCTCCAGAAACACGGCTGGGTAGGACTCGTCGCTCGACCCTGGTCAGTCGAGCATCCACTCTCAAAGCCAGTTCAATCAGTCCGTTAAGTGATGTGGGAAGATCCAAAGCATAAATCTCCTTGTGGATGCGGTCAGCCAACCCATGCAGGAACATGTCCCACTGCGCCTCCTCGTTCCATTGACACTCTGCCGCTAAAGTCCGAAACTCAATGGAAAAGTCAGAAACCGACCTCTCTCCCTGACGTAGCTCCGCCAGCATTCTGGCCGCTTCTCTCCCGGCAACCGCGCGGTCGAACACGCGTTTCATCTCAGCGGCGAGTGTCTGGAACGAGGCGCAGCACGGATCTTGGATTCTCCCACACCGCCGTTCCCCATAGCGCCGCCCTCCCAGTCAGTAGAGTCAGCACAAAAGCGACCTTGGCACGTTCTGTGTTGAAAGTTCTGGGTTGAAGAGAAAAATGCATAGAACATCGTGTGAGAAAAGATCTGCAGTAACTGGGTTCACCTGCATATGATTCAGGAACTGGTAGTCGGGGCTCCAGCTGGGCGACGCTTTCTGGTGGTGTGGGGAGAACGGCCGGTGTGGGTGGCGCAGTGGGAGCACGTAGAAGTTGGAGTTGTTGGGTGAGCTCGGACACCTGCGCCACCAATGCTTGGACAGCACGACCCGTGTCGTTCAGGTTCTTCTCCTGTGAATCCATTCTATGAAGACTGCTGTTGATAAAATCTTCCAGCGCTGAAGATGGATTACTCGCTGCTTCCATGCTTTGGTCAGATCGTTCTGTCATGATAGAATACAGGAAACAAGAGCGAGTTAACACGTTTATTGAAATGTATAAAAATGGACAGTCACTGAACGTAGAGTTCACTGGTGGCACAGGGACTGAGATGGTCAGCGTGAAGACAAGGTGCGTTGATGAGATGAAGTGTGCTGGTGAAGATGACAGAAGAATCCAGACAAAGAACGTAATCCACATAGACACCGAACAGGAACAGGAATCACGAGACTGGCACGCCGAACAGGAACAGGATGGTAGACACAGCACGGAGACATCAAACAACGATCTGACAAATGAGATGAGATATGAGTGAGTATATATAGGGTGAGCAAATGAGCTGCAGCTGGTGCTGTGATAGGTGTCAGCTGGAAGCGCTGATCATCCAAGTGGCTCGGGCACGCCCACAAACACACACACACACACAACAACAGTGACACGAGACAAGCAGGAAACAATGCATTCAAATACCGTGACAGTGAAACCTATCCCTATTAAAGGAATAATAAGCTGTAAAACTAAATCGGTTATTTATCTTATAACATGCCCATGTGGGAAATCATATGTTGGTAAAACAGCTCGCAAGTTGAACATCGTAGCACAATTTGATGTAGCAACATGAATTATCCATGGCTGCACATTTTGTTGAGTCTAACCATCCCGTTGCCTCTTTACGTTATATACAGGTGCTGGTCATATAATTAGAATATCATCAAAAAGTTGATTTATTTCACTAATTCCATTCAAAAAGTGAAATGTTTATTTCTTTTAATTTTGATGATTAGATCTGCAAGTAGTAAGCACACACTGTATGTGTTAACTCTGAGTGCACTTCTCCTTCACCTTCTACTAACTCTCTCCTTCTCCCTCCTATCCAGCATCTTCAGTGGCAGTGAGGAACTACATTATAAGACTCAATACACATCCTTCCCCTAGCATCAAATTAGAGTCAAAAACGTGATATTAAAATTGCGTATACACAGATTATGTGTCATTAGTAGATTATGTGACATCTCAAGAACAAATAAGACTTTCATGTTCTTTTCCACAGTCACGATTCCTGCCTCCCCCTTGACCTCCCTCCCCCTGACCTCCTCCTCCTCCTCCTCCTCCTCCTCCTCCTCCTCCGCTCCCCTCCCTGTGGTATTTTCCATACATACATTGTGTGTTGGAGGCATCTCAAGAACAAATAAGACATTCGTGTTCTTTTCCACTGTCACTGTGATGTTCTGCGTCCCACATCCCTGGACATGACCCTCTACTTGTAGTATTTTTCCTGAAAGTCATGTGATTTACAGGAAAGAGATTTAAGACTTCTGGCATTTCAATAACATGCAGATCGTTTCTTTTTGGCTGACATGCTTCCTTGGCATAACATGAGTACACTTATTTAAGCCCAGAACATAGTGGCAAAAAAATACAGCAGAAGAATTCAAGAAAACAAGACACATCTCTGATATACTATCCAGCAGAAACACTCAGTTTGCTGTTCGGAGTCACAGATTTCCTGAGGTTTGGACTTTTCTACATTTACATTTATTTCACTTTTACTAAAACTCATCTAATAATTTTTGATTCATGGGGCATTTCTGGAAATGTTAGTTCTGTTGGCACATTACCAGTTTAGAGAATTTATTTATTTATTGTGTTATTTCAGAATTGTAGTGTATGTTGTGCATGTATGTCTCGCGCAGGTTATAGGCAAATTATTGATTCTAAAATTTGGAAGTGTTCAGCGCATTTCAATGCATTAGACAGTAGCTAATGTTGGAGGATACACCTCATCGATGATGACATTATGGGTCACATTCAGTGGACAGAGACACGAACACACTGTATTTTTATATGTATTTCAACAAATGACAACTAAAATCAGAGCTTATGAACAGTTTAGTAGTGGCTCCCTGCAGGGGAACATTTTAAAACGCTGTCTTAATGTACTTAGAGATGAAGGAATAAATCTGACACCCTAAACTTGCCAATAAATTTAAAATTTCAATGTCACAACTGAAACACTGTGCAACATATACATCAGATTTCATTAGATCGGTTAGTGGAGTTTGCAGGATTTTCTCTGTTTCTACTAAAGGATAGACCGGGTTAAGACAGTTCTGTTGATACTATAAGAAATAAACACAATAAGAATAAAGGTGACTTGACTAAACGCATTAGTATTTGTGGTGGCACAATCAGTAACTGTTTTGGTCTTAATAAAAAGTCTTAAAGTACATAATAAGTTTGTGTTTGTTGTGTGTAGAACAGAAGAACTGAAGTAAAGTCAGAGCAGCAGAAGTTTCTGTTTATCTGACAGATTACAGTCTGTTGATGTGAGTAAATATTTGAATTACTTCTGAATGAAATTAAGTCTTGAATTTTGAAATAAAGTTATTTTTTTTCTTTTCCAGAAGCACATATAATTTTATCCCTGCCTGAAGAGAAGATCATTGGTTGAAGTGCTTGAAGATCTTGTGTTTTAGCTCTACATCTGTCTTAAGATGCCTGAAAACCAACATAAATCTTCCAATCGCGCTTCCAAGAAAGAGGAAGGAAAAGATTCTACACTCAGTGACATAGCTGAGGATTTGTCATCATACTTTAAAAAGTTTTCTCAGTTTAAAAAATATGAAAAAGATATTAAAAGGAAAAACAAAAAGTATTATAAAACTACACTGCCTGATCGCTGGCCAGTTGAGTTCATCAACAAAGCTTGGAGAAAAACAACAAAACACATGTACACATTCTCAGACAGAAGAAAATGCTGGTCTCTTGCTATATTGATGCAGGTGATGAAAAGAAGTCAGGGGTATGATGAGAGTGAAAGAGAAGAATCAACAGTCTGACCCTGAAGGAGGAAAATCCGCAGTCTGGAGGAGATCCCAGTGCTGTCTACATATGCATCCCATTCACAGAGATGATTAATGACAAAATATGCTCTAGCTCAGATAGCCCTCAAAATGAAAACACATATAAATTAATAAGACATACTCCCTTCACCTACTCAAACACTCCAAAATAAATTTTACATTACATTATATGACAATCAAACCAGGAATGCTGCATGGGTGTATGAGATATTGAACAAGATTCCTCTAGCTATTAATGTCTGTAAGGATCAAAATCTTACATTTACAAGCGATGCTTCAGTTCATCCACTCTTCCAGACACCTGAAGGTGAGAAGTCAAAGTCAAGTCAAGTCACCTTTATTTATATAGCGCTTTTTACAATGCAGATTGTGTCAAAGCAGCTTTACATTGATAACTGGTATATAATTTTGGCTGCACAGCAGCTCTTCAAGAATAGTGTCAATGCAGGCAGATCAAAGCACTGTTGAATAAATGTCAAGAATACAAGAGAACTCGTATAAGGATAAAAGATACAACCAAGGTCATCTTGCTGCGGCTGCCAATCACAGGTGGTGTCAGAAAGCCTATGAGGACACTTATTTGCTAAGCAATGCTGTACCACAGCAGCGTGACTTTAAACAAATGGCCTGTGGAGTGATTTGGAGGAACTTTGCCGGAAAATAGCTCAGAAAGAAGAAGTCCCTTAACATCCATGTGTACACTGGACCACTTTACCTGATAAGCAATAGTAAAAAGAAAAATAATGATAAAAATAAAAGCGAAGAGTGTGTGAACTACAAGGTTTGTGGGAGGGAAAGCAGTGCCAACTCACTTGTTTAAGGTGATAATTGTGGAGAACGAGGACAGGAAAGTACTAAAACCAGAATGCTATAAGATGCCCAATGAGAAATCAAGACCGAAAGAAAGAAAGGTCATTGCAAACCCTCCCCAGAAGGAACCGGTTAAAATAAAGGTCACTACAGTCCCCTTCCAGAAAGAACCAACCAAAGAGCAAATTTTAGCACAGATCATAGAGAACTGTTGAGAAAATCTGAAACCTGTACAATGTGTCAATTGAAGAAATCCAGAGAGACTCTGGGCTGATCTTCGAAGAAAGGGAAATCAAAGAGAAAATGAAGGACAAAATATGGAAAGTGCAATGGAAGAAAGCCCAAGAAAATCCTAATGCACAAGAACGTGTAATCTGAGATAGAAATCAAAGTAAGCAGCTCATATACTGATCACAGTGATCGTGCTGTATTGACACTGAAACACAGCGAGTTGTGTTTGATCTTATGTGTGTGTTTGGATGGATTGACCATCTCAGGAAAAGAAGGAATGCTTGTTTGACTATACAATAATAAAAGTAATATTATTATTACTTTTTTATAAATGCACGACTTGGACCAAAAACCACAGAGAAGCGGCAGTCAAGTGTGTTCAACAGGAACTCCAATATTGTGTAAAAAACATCCCATATGGAGACATTATAACATTGTCTTGATGAAAACTGTACAGTTGTGTAAATTACACGATACATTGAAGAAGCTAAAATATAACAGATTTGATTTAATTCACCTTTTTTAGTTCCTACATAACTCCAACGTATAGTTTATTATTCTTAAATGTGTTAAAAACATAATAATAATGAGTTTCCAAATGTGTATCTGAGTGAAGAGCATTCAATGACATATAACAGATATTCGCTCATGTTTCTACATATCTATGTTTTCTTTGAAATGTTTGCAGTGATTCTTTCTGTATTTGTTTTATAAGACACTTTCTCCTTCACAAATATAAAGAAGTGACTGAGAAAATCAAATACTGACTTTTTTATGTCTTGATATGCCTATTTTACAGTTTATATTACAGACATCTATATTGTTTTTTGTCTTGTTTGATTAATTATTTGATTGACATCTTTTTTTTCATATTGTGTTTCATTTTCTTGCCATTATTTCTTTTGTGTAGTAATGACTTGACACTATTGTTTGTAGACACAATCACTCTAATAAAGTAGCTGAAATTAATTTAAATTAACTTGCATTCGTATTTTACCCCAACATTGCTGTTGCAGATCAAACACTCTCAATAACTGTTACTTTCATTTCAGATTTTAAATAAAATGATCTATTGTTAAGACCCATTATTGCTTAATACTTTAATTTTCTGTGAACATTATTAGGAGTGATTGTGTTATGTTCAGATCATGTTTTTACATTAGAGACAGATAAAACTGTGTCCAGCAGGAGGCGCCAGATCTACAGGTGGAAAAACAAAATATTCCCACAAACTCACCAGGAGCATCACCTGAGGCAACATGGGGAAAATATGAAACACATTTCAATGCTTTTTTTAATATTTGTATTGAACATTGATGAAGCAACATATGTTGTGTGAAAATAAATTATAAAGGTGTTTAGCAAAGTTTGAAGGCTACTTTTTTTTTGTTTATTTTGAAAAAAAATTGTTCAACAAATATAGCCTACTGTCTTTAAAATATGTTAAAATAAAAATACAGAAATACTCCCATAATAAAGATTTACAGTAGTATCAACATGTCATATTTCATTGATTATTAACATATTTTTTAAATATGATGGTTTCATAATAAATATGGTGATTACATTTCCGAAATTTTGTATTAATTACCGCGACCGCGAAATCCTGTAGTCTCTTACCAGGTGTCTCGGGACTCATCGCCATTTTACTGTATCTGCATTGCTGACAGGTCACAGCGCAGGAAAATGCTTACTAAAATAACAACAAATGCGCTTCATTAAAACACATAAAATATACTCGGTTACGAACGTAACCTTGGTTCTCTGAGATACGGAACGAGTACTGCGTATGGGGGAAAGGTCTCCTTTTTCCCCGCTGCTAAAGCCTTTTTCAATCGCCCAGTATAACTGCACGGCCATTTGTTCAAACTTAAGAATTTTGTACGGCGGAGCTACGTGAGCCTATGGCGATGCAGCGTGCCAAAGCCCGCCAAAATGGGTCGCCAATGACTAGACTTATCTTTGGCACCGTAGGGGTCCAGGGGACAAGTGAGAGGGCCGAAGCCGTCAAACCCTTTGTTACACTTGCTAAGAGGGAGCTGGCTCCCTGGAAGTGGCATGATGGCGGAGCTCAACAGAGGCCGTCGTATCACACCGAGAGGACCCAAGCATGCAAGGTCGGGATGTCCACGTTATAAAATCTGACAAAAGTGGATGGCGAGGACCAGCCGGCCGCCTCACAGATGTCTTTGATAGAGACTCCACTAGACCAGGCCCAAAAAGAGGCCATCCCTCTCGTGGAGTGGGCTCTAACTCCTATGGGGCAATCAAGGCCCATAGAGGAGTAACATAGAGCAATAGCGTCGACTATCCAACGCGAGAGTCGCTGCTTTGAGACCAGAGACCCTTTGGTGCGTCCACCAAAGCAGACGAAATGCTGGTCAGATTGCCAAAATGGCTGTGACCGCTCAATGTAGGTCCTCAATGCCCTAACCGGGCAGAGTAATGACCTGTGCTCTGAACGAGGTCGAGTGCACTTTAGGGACATGACCTTATTATGACCTATTAAAATGACCTTAGAGTGATTGGGCCTGAACTCAAGGCATGCCGGGCTCATGGAGAGGGCCTGCAGGTCACCGACACCCTTGACTGATGCTATTGCAAGTAGCAGAGCAGTTTTGAGTGTTAAGGGCCGGGCCAGCTGAAATAGACTATTTACCCAGAGTTTGCTTTCTGTTTTGGAACAAAGTGTGTTGATTCACTGTTTTCAACAATCTGCCAAACTTTGACCTTTGACCCGGTAACTCTGTGCCATCAACATCAGGGTCAGAATTACATACATTACTGTCTTCAAGACTTCCCTGACAGACCGGGTGATCTGGAGAAACATTTCCAGGGACCACATTTTGTGATGGAACATCAACAATTTTAGATGAGTCGTGAGCATTACCTGACTCAACCACCTGAGCATCATCGTCGGCCACGACACCATCAGGTACAGAATCATCAGAAGATACAGAACAGTTATCAGGAACGTCATCATTTACAGAAAATACACTCTCGTCATCTTTTTTCCCCACAATGTCACATACAGGTCCTTCTCAAAAAATTAGCATATTGTGATAAAAGTTCATTATTTTCCATAATGTAATGATAAAAATTAAACTTTCATATATTTTAGATTTAATGCACACCAACTGAAATATTTCAGGTCTTTTATTGTTTTAATACTGATGTTTTTGGCATACAGCTCATGAAAACCCAAAATTCATATCTCAAAAAATTAGCATATTTCATCCGACCAATAAAAGAAAAGTGTTTTTAATACAAAAAAAAGTCAACCTTCAAATAATTATGTTCAGTTATGCACTCAATACTTGGTCGGGAATCCTTTTGCAGAAATTACTGCTTCAATGCGGCGTGGCATGGAGGCAATCAGCCTGTGGCACTGCTGAGGTGTTATGGAGGCCCAGGATGCTTCGATAGCGGCCTTAAGCTCATCCAGAGTGTTGGGTCTTGCGTCTCTCAACTTTCTCTTCACAATATCCCACAGATTCTCTATGGGGTTCAGGTCAGGAGAGTTGGCAGGCCAATTGAGCACAGTAATACCATGGTCAGTAAACCATTTACCAGTGGTTTTGGCACTGTGAGCAGGTGCCAGGTCGTGCTGAAAAATGAAATCTTCATCTCCATAAAGCTTTTCAGCAGATGGAAGCATGAAGTGCTCCAAAATCTCCTGATAGCTAGCTGCATTGACCCTGCCCTTGATAAAACACAGTGGACCAACACCAGCAGCTGACATGGCACCCCAGACCATCACTGACTGTGGGTACTTGACACTGGACTTCAGGCATTTTGGCATTTCCTCTCCCCAGTCTTCCTCCAGACTCTGGCACCTTGATTTCCGAATGACATGCAAAACTGAGCAACAGTCCAGTGCTGCTTCTCTGTAGCCCAGGTCAGGCGCTTCTGCCGCTGTTTCTGGTTCAAAAGTGGCTTGACCTGGGAATGCGGCACCTGTAGCCCATTTCCTGCACACGCCTGTGCACGGTGGCTCTGGATGTTTCTACTCCAGACTCAGTCCACTGCTTCCGCAGGTCCCCCAAGGTCTGGAATCGGTCCTTCTCCGCAATCTTCCTCAGGTCCGGTCACCTCTTCTCGTTGTGCAGCGTTTTTTGCCACACTTTTTCCTTCCCACAGACTTCCCACTGAGGTGCCTTGATACAGCACTCTGGGAACAGCCTATTCGTTCAGAAATTTCTTTCTGTGTCTTACCCTCTCGCTTGAGGGTGTCAATGATGGCCTTCTGGACAGCAGTCAGGTCGGCAGTCTTACCCATGATTGCGGTTTTGAGTAATGAACCAAGCTGGGAGTTTTTAAAAACCTCAGGAATTTTTTGCAGGTGTTTAGAGTTAATTAGTTGATTCAGATGATTAGGTTAATAGCTCGTTTAGAGAACCTTTTCATGATATGCTAATTTTTTGAGATATGAATTTTGGGTTTTCATGAGCTGTATGCCAAAATCATCAGTATTAAAACAATAAAAGACCTGAAATATTTCAGTTGGTGTGCAATGAATCTAAAATATATGAAAGTTTAATTTTTATCATTACATTATGGAAAATAATGAACCTTTATCACAATATGCTAATTTTTTGAGAAGGACCTGTAAAGGGAGGAAATTTACACACAAAAGAAGGTTTCTGTGTACCACCTTTAACTGACCAGATAAAGGATGTTTGTGGCAAGGGGGGCGTGGTTCAGCGAGGTCTGCAACTGGAGAGAGTGTCGGGAGACGTGTGGTAAGCGAGTGGGTTAAATGTAAATTACGAACACCTGTTTCTCATTCCAGTAATTGGCGCGGAGACAGGATAAAACGCCAGGAAGGAGGAGTGTGCGAGAGAGAGAGGGACTGCTGACTGAGACACTGAGCACGACAACAGCACTGGAGAGAAGCCCTATTGTAGATTGTTTATACCGTTCTGGAGTGAAGCCCTGTTGTGGATTGTTTATTTTCGTTGTTGTGCGGTGCACAGACTTTTGTTGGACATTTTTCATATACACTAAATAAAGCTCAGTCAGCAGTCAAAAGCCGACCCTTGTCCTCTTCCTTCCCCACGAACTTTGAACATTACTACACTGGTGCCAAAACCCGGGAAGGAAGAAGGGAGCCGCCGCCATGCAAACGCCCTCCGCCGTGCCGTTTGCGGACATCATATCATCCCTCGCGGTCTTACACCAAGACCAACATCAAGCCCTGCTGGACCTCCGTTCGGATCAGGAGCGGTGTTTCCAGGCCATCCTTCAGGTCCAGCAGGAAGACCGCGAGAGGTTCCGGAGCTGGATCGACCGGGAGGTTCGTACGGAGACCACCTTTTTGAGAAGTCCACAGAGGTTTCAGGTTGGCCCCGGGATCAGTGGCCCATGCGACTCATCCCACTACTCTCGGGTGAGTCGCAGGTGGCAGCGCAGCAGCTGCCTGTACAGAACCTCCTGGTCTTCGACGACCTGAAGAGGGCCATACTTCAGCGGGTCGGCCGGACCCCAGAACAGCATCGCCAACGGTTCCGCTCACTGGAGTTAGCCGAGTCCGGCTGGCCCTTCGTGATGGCCCAACAGCTCCGGGACTCCTGCCGCAAATGGCTCCTGGCCGAGGGAGGCGACGTGGAGCAAGTCATCGATCTGGTGGTGCTGGAGCAGTTCATAACTCGGCTGCCCCGAAGAACAGCCGAGTGGGTCCAGTGCCACCGTCCCACGTCGCTAGACTCGGCCATCCATCTCGCGGAGGACCACATGGTGGGGTGCTCAGGGGTCGGCGAACCCCTTCCATCTGCCTCTCTCTGTCCTTCTCTTCCCTCATCCTCCTCTCTCTCTAAGCCTGTCCCTCTCCCCAGGTCTCGTCCGCCCGGCCTCCTCGTGTCCCGCCCTGGGGGCGGGGCGGGACTGAACAAGGATTCTTTTCCGGACCTCGGGTTCCGCCCAGGGGGGCGGGACCATCTGCTGCCGGGCTGGACCCCACTCCTGCTTCTCCCCTCTCTCCCCGCCAACCATTTAACCCCCTCCCTGCCACGAGAGCGGCGGGCAGGTCTGGGCCGGCCTGTTGGGAGCATTTCGTGGACAGGTGTCCGATTATGGAGGTCGGGACGTTGATCCGGGTCCCGGACGATCCGCAGGCCGCCCCTGGTCAAGCTGGCGGGTACCAAATTCCTGTGAGTATCAAGGGGGTACCTATCAGGCTTTGGTGGACTCAGGATGTAACCAAACCTCGGTGCATCAAAGCCTGATTTCATCCGGGGCATTGGATACAAGCCGCATGGTTAGGGTTCGGTGTGTGCACGGGGATGTGGTGAAATATCCTATAGTGCCAGTCATTATACAATTTAGGGGACAAAAGCATAATGTTGAGGTGGCAGTTAATCCGCAAACACACTTTAAAACACGCTTTTGAAAGGGTCAGCACTATCGATGGTCAGCCTCTCCAGCCTGGACGCCCACTGAATTATCCGTATTTTGCGATCATAAAGGATAGGTTGTATCGAGTGACCCAAGACACTCAGACAAAGGAGGATACAACCCAGTTATTAGTTCCAAAGAGCCGCAGGGAAATGCTTTTCCACGCGGCTCATTCTAATCCAATGGCTGGTCACTTGGGACAAACAGCAACACTAAATCGCCTCATGACCCGATTTTTTTGGCCGGGCATTCACGAGAACGTGCGCAGGTGGTGTGCGTTTTGTCGTGAATGTCAGTTGGTGAATCCACCGGCCGCTCCAAAAGCGCCTTTGCGCCCCCTCCCATTAATGCAGGTCCCCTTCGAAAGAATTGGTATGGACCTCATCGGGCCATTAGAGCGATCAGTAAGGGGGCATCGCTTTGCATTAGTCATTGTGGATTATGCAACGCGATACCCTGAAGCAGTGGCTCTCCGCAACATTTCCGCTAAGAGTGTTGCGGACGCACTGTTTAGTTTAATCTCCCGAGTGGGGATTCCGAAAGAAATCCTCTCTGATCAGGGCACGGTGTTTATGTCACGCACGTTGCGCGAACTTTACGAATTGTTGGGCGTTAAATCGATTCGTACCAGCGTCTTTCACCCACAAACGGACGGGCTGGTCGAACGTTTTAACCGCACGCTTAAATCCATGGTTCGTAAGTTCGTTAGGGAAGACGCCAAAAATTGGGATAAGTGGCTAGAACCCCTGTTATTCGCAGTACGAGAAGTCCCGCAAGCCTCCACGGGGTTTTCCCCCTTTGAGCTTCTCTTCGGACGCCAGCCCCGCGGGGTGCTGGATGTCCTAAGAGAGACTTGGGAGGACGGACCGTCTCAGGCCAAAAATGAAATTCAGTATGTGATGGACTTGAGAGCAAAACTCCACACTTTGGGGCGGCTATCCATGGAGAATTTGTTACAAGCCCAGCACAAACAGAGCCAACTGTATGACAGGGGAACTAACTTACGCAAATTTTCACAGGGAGATAAAGTGCTTGTATTGCTCCCTACTTCAAGCTCAAAATTACTGGCAAAGTGGCAAGGACCGTTTGAGGTTACACGGCCAGTTGGGGATCTCGATTATGAGGTAATACGGTCGGATAGGAGAGGAGCACGTCAAATTTACCACCTCAACCTCCTTAAAAAATGGAATGAGGCAGAATCAGTGATGCTGGCGACGGTGATTAGCGGGGAGGATGATCTCGGGCCAGAGGCGAATGTCAAAAAACAATCCCTCGCTCTGGCTCCAGGGGGAGATCACCTCTCGCCCTCCCAGCTCACTGATTTAACTAAGTTACAAGCAGAGTTTGCTGACGAGTTTTCTCCCCTACCGGGTTGTACTGACCTCATTCAGCACCACATCGAGACAGAGCCGGGCGTGGTGGTTCGCAGCCGGCCGTATAAGTTGCCTGAACACAAAAAAAAGGTAGTTCAGGCAGAATTAGGGGCAATGCTTAAAATGGGAGTAATAGAAGAGTCCAGCAGTAACTGGGCGAGCCCGATAGTTTTGGTTTCCAAAAACGGACGGCTCAGTTCGGTTCTGTGTGGACTATCGCAAGGTGAACGTAGTGTCGAAATTCGACGCGTATCCAATGCCACGGGTGGACGAACTGCTTGACCGGCTCGGTACGGCTCGATTTTATTCGACACTGGACTTAACAAAGGGATATTGGCAGATCCCCTTGTCGCCATTATCCAAAGAAAAGACAGCTTTCACGACGCCGTTCGGATTGCACCAATTTGTTACACTTCCGTTCGGGCTGTTCGGGGCACCGGTTACCTTTCAGCGGCTCATGGATAAAATTTTGCGGCCCCATTTCTGGTATTGTTAAGGAAGAACGAAGTGGAAGGTCAGGCTTTGTTTCGCACACATCCTCCAACGCAATACAGGGGTAAACGTCGGCCACTTTGGTGTTTCGCTTCAGCATTACTATCTTATCACTAGGATTAATCAGCTTAAGTGGAATCCAGCCATCGCCCCAAAGCGGAGTGACAACACAACACACTAAAACATTCCTGGAGGCAGAACGGAGTCTAGATGTTTCCACCATAACGGTACTGCTCAGTTGGCTACAGGACTTAATGGGGAGTTTACCCCAGACAAGATGCTCTTGGCCAGGCGAAAGTTTAACTGGATGTCGAAGTTTAACTGTACCAATGACATCAGGAATTGTTCCGCCCCTCCATCGACATACACCAGCCATCATAGACAAGAACTCGTCAATCTCTGGATTATGTCTGCTGGGAGTAGAGATCAGTTCCCAATATCTGTCAGATTTTTTTAATCTGTGGACAAGATGTTTGTGTCACAGTTGGTAGCAAACACCAGGCGAAACGAATGAGAGAAGATGAATACAGGCTTTAATGAAGACACGTAGAAATAACACAACCTTACTCAGATGAGAACGGACAAGGAATGAGGGTGAACACAGGGCTTAAACACAGGAAGCAAACAAAGGGAACTTACAAGGTGATGAGATAATTAGACACAGGTGAATCAAATGAACTAATGAACAGAATGGGGAAACTAGGTCACAGAAACATGAGGATATGTAACAGTTTGATGGCGTTTGTCCCCAAAATTAGATCATCTCCTTGGCCTGGAACAACAAGACATGGGACAATAACGTCACAGCCATAAATGTCCAACTTGAGCTCAAGCATGCACTTTGGAAATGCTCTTTTGCCACCACATTCAATTAAGATGACATCAGTATCTTCTTCATTAACAGTATCCAAAGCACCATGTTCCCTTAGTTTACTGACAACCAAATCATTTAATGTACAGGCAGTAGAGCCGCTGTCCAACATTGCACTGACAGTGAGTGAATCATTAATATGAACAAGCGTGTAGAAAAGTGTATCTGAGCGGGACATATGTTCTTGAAAGAGCTGAACAAAGCTTCGAAAGTATCAACTTTGAGGGAATTTTCAACATCACCCTCTCCAAATGTGGGTGCATCAGTTTTCCTGACTGGTAGGTGGCATTAGTGCAGAGGCCGATTTTGGGAATCTTGCTGTGCAGTCGCATTTTTAGCGGCGTGCGCCATGACATCTAAAGCACAAATGATCAGATCTGCAGTGATCGAATGTAGTGTGTGTTGTGTCGCCACAAATCTTACAGTTCCTAGGTCCAGCTGTGTTCCTTCTCATGTTGTAAGCTATGTAAAAGCTCCTGAACATCTTTCGCAGTCCAGCATTCTAACAGTCGTACTTTAAAAGTGCATGCTAGATCAGGGTCTAGGCAATTTCTCACAAACATCATTGCAACTTCAGAATTTAAATTGATTCAGATCAAACTCTGTGTTGAAGTGAATCTGTCCTGATTCAGATCAAACTCTGCGTTGAAGTGAATCTGTCCTGAGTCAGAGCAAACTGTGTTGAAGTGAATCTGTCCCGATTCAGATCAAACTCTAAACGTGTGTCTGATTCACTAATAAAACACTGATTCAGATCTGATTCAGGCTCATTCCAGTTTGAATGTGAACAGGCCTTTGTTTTCTGTCATATTGTCTGATATTTGTGATCATTGTGTGTTTTAAAGTTGTTCTGGATGAAGTGACTCCATCTCTCCAGCTCTCAGGTAAAACATCAAGAGCTTTAAACCCTTTAAACTCTAATATTGATTCATCATTGTTAGTGATCAGATGATTTGATATTTGATCACTTGTATAGATCAGTTGTGGTGGCTGTTTGCTCTCTTCATCATCATCATCTTCATCATCTCCATCTGTTTCATGCTGCGTAAAAGGATCTTCAGGTGAGTCCAGACTTTCCTAACATCATACTTCTTTACGAGCTCAGGTCATCATGAATCACATTTTCATTAATTTTATTAGATTATTTTATGAATCTGTCACATTGTGGACCAGCTTTCTAGAGTATGAATTTATATATTTGTATCGATTTTGGTGTAAGAAACAAAGAGGTGAAAATATAATTTATGATTTGACCTTTGTAGCAGTCAGTATCTTCTGTCATAAAGTCAGATTTAATTATTAAATCACGAGACAGATCTCAAGTTTTAATTATCTCTGAATAAACAGAAAATACTTTGAATTTAATAGTATGTGATAATAAGTGTCAGTCTGTTTTCAGATGTTTTCAGAGGCAAGAGCGATTCATCCATCAGCGTGAGGATGATCCAGAAAACAGGTGAGTGAATCAAACTGAGAGAAAGAGGTGAATTAGATGGAGGATGAAATAACCTACAGCTGATACAGATGAATCTGAACTGAATCTGAATGTGTTTCACACAGGGATCTGGTGAAGGTCGTATCTGATGATCCTCGTTCACTGCAGGAATCTGAAACGGTTCGGTGTCCAAATGATAGTGATCACCGGGTGCTTTGATTCAACATCATGACATACATTTTTAACATGTACTCAGCTGACAGTGCTTTATTTTTCCTTCACAACGAGGCACAATGTGGATTTCCAGACCCTTCACCATCTCTGTTCCTCTCTGTTGAGATGAGCTGCTGACCTCCATATGATCTGCTGTGACTCTCATAACCTTCAAGAAACAGATCATGAACCGACCATCTCTTCACTACTATTTACAGCAGCAAGTAAACATGAATGAACATCAGAAGATATGATAATGAAATCAATCATGTCTCATGTAATCCATCAATCAGTGTTTCAATAAATGTCAATAAAACAGCTGGACAACAATAATGTCACGTAACATCACATTTACCTCAGAAAAGACATTCAGTGACCATAAACTCTAGAGAGAAGCATCTGATAAATACTTTAATTCAATGAAATCATCTCACTTTTCTCTGATTTAACTCCTCCAGTTTAAAGGGGGATACCAGTGTGTGGGTGTTTGTGGCTCAGCATGCCAACTAGATTTTTATCAAGAGCTGAGTAAATGATTTTAGACTAAACACTTTAATTCACTGAAATCAAGCCACTATTCTTTCACTCATTCTGTGTATTATAGCTCTTCATTTCAAAGGGGAATACCTGTGTGGGTGTTTTTGTGTGTAAACTTGCTTTTTATCAAGAATAGCTGCTCTGCAATAACTTATTCTTACCAACTGACATTTTGATTAAAAACTTGCATAGCACATGTTTGCATGCTTAAATGTATCTTATTTTTAATTCATGCAAAGGTAATGATTAAGGAATTATGTGTCATTGGCACAGTTATTTGAGTGAAGCAATAGCCAGAACGATGATGACCACAAACACCACAGAAACACTCCTAAATGTCCAACACAAATGAACATCTTTCCCTTTTCTCAGAAATACATAATATACTCACTTCACTTCAACATTTACTCTCCTAAATCAGCAAAACAGACAGAGTTAGATGAATAACTCTGAACTGAATAAACACCAGCAGCATTTGATCTGTTTCTGACACTTCTCAGTCCTGATGTGTGTTGAGTGTCCGGCAGATGGCGCCAAATCCTCTCATTGAAACTCTCACTGTGTGTTTGTGTGTAAACATTTTAATGAACACAAAATATAAATTCAATTAAATGTCTAATAAATGTTGGTTTAAAACAATTAATGACATTTTCCCTTTATCGTCACCTAATCTAAAGTGAGAACTATTTACTCCTAATGACCAATTAACAGTTTCTTTATTACGAGCTGATTAAACGATAATAATTGTGTCAATTGCAGTGGTGACTGCTAAAAGATGTTCTTTAACCTCAAACGTTTCAGTTCCATCAGCTTTGACTGTATAAACACATCTACTACTTCTTCTGTAATTAAAGTGCTCATTATTTGAATGACCTCATTCTGGATCTCATATAGTGCATTACAGGGAATTGTTTTCACGGCATGTTTCAGTTCAGGATCTTTTCTGCGGGTATACTCAAAGAGGGATAGAAACAGGTCACTACCACCATCCAAAAACAAGCTACTGTAAATGTGTCCTGGTGTCCATTTGCACAGGGAAACTCGATCATGTCACTTATGTGTTTCTACCTTAAATGAATTCACTAATAGTGATTGTAAATTAAATTATTACATTGTTAGCTAACTATGATTAAATATGTCTGAAATTACAATTTAGTGACTGTTATCAGAGTTGACTGTCCAGATTATATAATGTTGACATGCATTCTCTGTAAAGCTGCTTTGAAACGATCTGTATTGTGAAAAGTGCTATACAAATAAATCTGAATTCAATTATGCTTGAGTGGTAATAGTGACTTTGTTGAAGTTGAAACCAGTTCTGATGCTCACTGTTGGCTCTTTCGGCGGTGGACAGGGGTCAGCATGGGCACCCTGACTGGCTATTCAGTTATACAGTGGTTAGTAGGACACTACAGAGACTGTAATACATTGTGATGTTTGCCTACAGGAAAAAAGTATTGCGTTATCTGAGGAAAATACTGCTTGAGTGTTTGAAGAAAGACTCTCACAAGAGTTATGCGACACGTGTTTATTGGTGTTTTGTCTGAGTAAGTGACATGTAAAGTGACAGAAGACATTGTGATTTAATAAAGACATTACAGGTTACTGATGGCAGCACAACAGTCTCATTGTTAAAACATACTGCAGCAGCGCCAGTCGACAGCAGGAACTTTAAAGACATTATAAACACTAAAGTATGATTTCTTTCTGTGAAGCTGCTTTTAAACAATGAGTCTGAGCACATTAACATGGACACAGTTTGAATTTTGCTTCATGAAAATCACATTGCTCTGTAAGTTTTGTGTGGATCTGTTCACACTCATATACAGTATATCAAAGATTTTTACTAAAAACAAAGTATTTATGTATGAATTTGAAAATTTATAGTTTTTTTAAGCTGTATGTTTTTGCATAAAAATCATTAGGAAAATGTATTTTCTAAAATATATTTATAGAAGCACAGAGAGTCTTACTTTTTATGTTAGAAAGAGTCTCTCGGTTAGTAAGCACTTCAAGTACAATTACAATGAACATTGTGAAGTGCTGCTTTAGTAATAATGGTAATTTAAACCAACTAACCACAGCTTGTGCAGCAATAATCCCAGCTGCCATCAGTGGTCCAGCACCACAGGTAATCTTTACCATGTTTGCCACAGGGGTGACTAGGTTTGCAGGTTTGGTCACTCACAGTGGAGTAGCAGTCATCAGAAGTACAGCAGTAGTCATAATTGCCTTCATAATCTGTGTAGCACCACCTATAACTTTCACCATATTTGGCACAGGCGTTGTTGTTGGGGCAGTACTGCCCGTTTTTAGCCTTACTTCTCCACAGTGGAGGACTGCAGTAATCCCAGCTGCCAGAGATTTTGTAACACCAGTAGTAGTCCTCACCGTATGTGCCGCAGGGGTGATCATCCTTGCATCTATCTCCTTCATACGTGATGAGTGAGTACGGGGGTGAACACGCTATCAGTTCCTGGCCTGAGTAACACCTGTAGCCCTTGAGATCATCCTGGTACAGACAGGGAGAAGAGCAGCAGCGCTTGGTTTCTCCTCCTGTGTCACAGTGACAGCCATAACCAGAGTCAGAGATGCTTGAGCAGGGCGAGCCATCAGCTGCAATCTGCTTCTCTGGGACCAGCTGGCATTGAACAGCATCTGAGCCTGCAGATACCTCCCTTTTTCTGAGCTCATCATGCATTATCCTCACTTGTGTTTTGGCGTGAGTTAAAAGACAAACACTTCCAGCAAAAACCTTCAGCTCCTCTGTCACTCTGTAGTAAGAGCTCATACTGTCGAAGGTTAGTTTTACTGTTGAATGACTCGCCACCTGGTTGTTGTTGGATTCAGATATGATGTCACTGCAGTCAGCCCTGTTCTCTAGCAGATTTGTGTTTTGTATGACCAAGCATGTTTTGACTGCATTGTTCACTGGTAGATTAATTAGTTTCTGAAACTTAACCTGAACCTCTTGTAATTTATTATTGTCACCAAAACAATCATCATCAAAAATATTTATTGCACTCAAGGACCCATATCTCCAGCTCAGCTCATTATTCAGGTATGATACACTCATCAGTCTTATGTCAGGCTCTGTCGGATGGTTTCTCCCAATAAAGCCAAAGGAAAAAGACTTTCTATCATCAAAGTTGTGTTTATAACAGACGGCCGTCCAGATGTGAGAGGGCACGTTCACCCTTACACGCTCTCCAGGGGTTCTTGGTAGCCATGTATTGCGATCAGGTACCGTACCTGTGACAATGAAAGCTGTTGCCAAACCACTATCACTGATAAGCTTCTGTATTAAATAACTCCTCAGCGTGCCCTCCCATCTCCTCCAGTGGACTTGGTTGAAACGCTGTGCCATAGGTGCTGCATTGGTCAGTGTAAATGTTGCTGTACGGCCTTCACCACATGAGAAGCTGTTGGGGTTCAGGTGTCCTCGATCATATCCAGTGAGACTGTAGTCGCTGCTGATGGCTTGATTTTCAAAATAATCCTCTCGACTCCTTTGATTCTCACGGACCATATGATCAATTTGGGCTTCAGGTTTGGAAATCTGCAGAAGAAATATTATGTTACATGATCATTATATTGCTTGTAAGAAAAGAGTTTTGATGGATGTTTTTTTCCTTCTAAATTTCATAGGGGGAAAGGCTTTGTTCTTACTGTCTACATTGTCTTTTAGTGGACATTTTTTTATGTGTACTGTACAATTATGGTATGAGTATGTTCAGTAAAGTACCATCCAATGTAGTTTCATTTGTACCCAAGTGAAAAAAATATATATATGGGTCAAAGACGAAAAGGGGGTTTAAAGCATAAAACAAATAAAAGTGTAAAAGAGCTTTAAATCTTTTTCACATACATTAGAATAAGTCCTGTTTAACTTTATATTTTTCTGAGCAAAAAATAATTACTACCATACATTTTACTGTGATTTTACAGAAGACACCCACTAAAATGTCATTCAGTGTAACAATATTTTTATGCAAAAAAATATGATCAGACATTTTTAGAAAAACTATTATTTGATGACATATTACAGGACTCTATTTAAAGATCACAATGCAGACCCCAAATTATTGACAAAATTATTTGTCATTTTAAAGCATTATACTTCGCCAATATCCTTTAAACCATTAGGTTTTACCCATTTGTCAGCAAGAAGTTTTTGTAAGGAAGTGAAAATCAATTAAAATCAAATAAAATTTTGTAGGATCACATATTATTTTACATATTTTAATAAGTACAGCTCAGAATAAGTATATTGTTTCATTTCTACATAAATATATCTGTTACACCGAATGACCATGGTTTGTTATGCTGAATGACATTTTTGACAAAAATGAAGAAAATAGTGTCATTGTTTCCATATTGCAATGTTTTGAATATTATTCTGTATCATTTAATTCCTAAACAAATCACAGAAGCAGATGCTGAAATGAATAATCATTTTATTCCACAATGCATATCATATTCGTAAAAATTAACTGAACTGGTGGTAATACTGTATAATCAATATCTCTCATTTCATTGAGAACTTGGAATTAATTAACCCTCTACTGCATAGTGTTGCCATATGGCAACATACTCTTTGTGTTCATTTCCTTGCCACCGTCTCTTTAAGAGAACATTCTAGTTTTTTTTTGTTGGTAAGAGAAGACCTTAGTTTAGCCAATGATGTGCTTTGGTTAAGTCACATCACATGCAATTTTTTTCTGTGACGCGATATCTGACAGACTGGTGTCTCTTGTCGGTAGTTGCTGAAAGCAAACTAAAACGTCAGTAACAAACAAGGACACGCCCATGTCACATTCACAAAAAAAAAAAAATGTTAGCATTGTAGGACTTGGCCTATTTATTAGCTCAATTAATTATCAAGAGGGGTAATTGAGTTACAGGGAATAAGAATCGAATCAACTGTAATTGATTCACTGTAAATGATTCAGAATTAATATTTAACACTTCCTCAATTATTCGTCCAGCGAAAATTGAGGTTAAAGTATTTTACCAATTCTGGATAAAATATTATTCTGCGGCCAACAGTAACAATATTGTATTATGAAGCAAGAGGTAACTTGATCTTTTAAGTTTAAGGCAGTAATTTGACACACAGCACAAGAAACTCGTATATGTGAAAATCAAAACAAGCTTTATTGACTACTTCTAATGATTACAAGAAACTAAGGCTAAACACACACACACACACACACACATTCATACGCACACACACACACACACACACACACACATTCACGGAGTTGATATGAGTTATGAAGAAAGTCCCAAATACTAACTAAACATCGCAACCTGAGGAAAATCACAAAAGCAGAGCTTTGGCTTGATTCTTTAGGTTTAAAGTAGTTTCACCAGTTTCCAGCAAGAGAGAGAAGTTTGCCTGTACCTGCGTTTGCTCTGACAGCTGAGGTAATCGGGTTGTTCTGCGACTCGCGTGCAGCGGAGTCCCGTTCTGGATTGGCTGTCTTTCAGGTGACGTCTTCTCGGGAAAGCCCTTCGTGGGTTGCGCGGAAGCTTTAAAGTTGTTGCGCTGTTCTGAGCAGTTTTCTTCTTTGGAGACTTTGGTCAGATGTTTCACAGAGTGTTTTGGAGTCTGGATGTGGCGGCTGTTGAATGGTCAGCTGCGCGGCTCGTGGATGACGTCGGCGACTGTTAGATGGAAAATCAGCCCCGGTAAAGGATCGGTTCTTAACTTCTTTTCAGCATGACCCAAGCAACTTTTCCGCCGTGGTCAAAGTAGCGGTGCTTCGGCTACTGGGCTTCGGCTACTGGGCTTCAACGACTGTGCTTCAGTCCGACTTCTGACCGACTTCTGACTGATTTCTGACAACTAGCTATTGGGAAAGCATAGTTTTAAAGGAGCAATTTGGCTCCATCCTTCAGATGCGATCCTCCAATGAGACGTTGCTACGGAGATTAGACACGCCTCGTCTATTGTCTATTGATCACATCGCGTGATATCTGTGGAACATTCTCCTGTTTTATTAACAACTTTATAACGTTTCTTAATATCTTCCTGATACTGAATTTCAATGTTTCATTCACACAGAATTACAGAGAATTATAAACTCTGTATTTAGAACTCAAACATGACACACTTCTTACACACATATTACTAGACTGACCTAATTAAAACAATGATTACCAGAGAAAGAAAATGCATACGGGAATACAAACATATAATGCATTGACTCCAACATGTTAGTAATCACATCATAGCAAGTGTTATTCTGGATATAGTTAATATTTTAAAATATCAACAATTGTCCTTTAGAGATTGGAGATTGAGTCTGTAAGCATAGAGTCATTGAACAGCGAGGGTTTTGTGAGAGAATCAATAGATTTAATGTGATCAGATCCACGTGATAGGTTCTGATTAGTTTATTGCTGATGAGCTAAGAAGTCCTTTAGACAGAGTCCTTTGTTAAAAGAAGTCGTGTCATCACTTCTGTTAAGGCTAGGTGTTTCCTGTCAGGAAATGGATCTTTTGGACCAAATGAAGCTTTGTTCAATCATGCCTCTGGCTTATAAAGCCATTTGGTAACGTCTGTCCCTACAGCATCATCTCAGGTAAGGTATGATGACATATTCACCACTCAAAAAAGTTTTTATGAAATTAGTTTTTAGTAAATCGAGAAAATGTCTGTGTTGCCATATGGCAACACTGCGCAATAATGGAATGGCATTATTATAATAGGTTAGATAGCTAGCAAAAGTTAGCTGCAGTCTGTTAAGCTGTAACAATAACAACATTAATGCTAGTGATATAATGTTGATTAGTCGTACTGTATGTTAAGGACTGCCATGGCATTTGTATTATGGATTAAATCAACATCGGTGACCTGCCACCACAGCCAGTGCTACTGGCCCAGACCTACCACTGGCCTACCATGGTGTCTCAAAAAGGCAGGTGCAAGTGGCTGTAAGTGTATTGTTAGGATGAAGTGCACCAAATGTGATGTGTACATGTGTCTCACCTCTGGAAAAAAAATGCTTTTTGAAGATTCATACAGAAAAAAGGTGAAGTTTCAAGGATTATGGGGGGTTCATGTTCATAACCTTCCTCTCATAAGATTGCGTAATGTTGTATTTTCATGAACTGCAATGTTTTTGGTTTTATGTCAGTGTTTTATGATACATGATGAATAGTATTAGATTTGTTTTTAACTGTCTACATTTGCAATTTAAATAATATTCATGAAAAATATAATGAAATTCAAAGAATATAAAGCATTATTCAGCAAAAGAGAATGGAAAAGCACAAGATGTTGGAAAATAAGTATAAGGTATTGTTTATATTTACTGCTAAAGCTTATAATAGCACCAATTGATTCAATACAAACAACATTTCTGAGGAAAAATATCAACTATATACACTTACACTTATTCTAAGTTATTTCCACTATTGTGCGTTGTTGCCATATGGCAACATATCATAAAGTACCTTAAAATAATATTTTTTTCCAAAAATTTTTTACAGCACTTTAAGTTAAACCATTCTAAGAAAAGAAAAAAAAAATATTTTTTTTTTTATAGATTTATCATAATGCGTGCGGTAGAGGGTTAAAAATACTTTCTGTTTGGCAACATAAATGACATGTTATCAGGATTGGTATTATGGGCGGAGAATCCCCTAAGTGGCCTCTCTTAAAGGATTAGTCCACTTTTAAATAAACTTTTCCTGATAATTTACTCACCCCCATGTCATCCAAGATGTCCATGTCTTTCTTTCTTCAGTCGAAAAGAAATTAAAGTTTTTGATGAAAACATTCCAGGATTTTTCTCCTTATAGTGGACTTCAATGGGCACCAAACAGTTGAAGGTCAAAATTAGTTTCACTGCAGCTTCAAATTGTTCTACATGATCCCAGATGAGAAATAAGGGTCTTATCTAGTGAAACCATCACTCATTTTCTGAAAAAAATTGAAAATTATAGAAGTCTTATCCTTAAATGCTCATCTTGAACTAGCTCTCTTCTTCTTCTTCTCTATTAGAATTCCAGCAGTGTAGACGCTGCCAAGTGTATTACTGCCCTCCACAGGTCAATGTTTGAACTAATTGTTATATACTATTGAACTAGCATATTGCATATAACAAGTAGTTCAAACTTTGACCTGTGGAGGGCAGTAATACATTTAGCAGTGTCTACACTGCCGGAATTCTAATAGAGGAAAAGAAGAAGAGAGCTAGTTCAAGATGAGCATTTAAGGTTAAAACTTACATAATTTTCAATTTTTTTCAGAAAATGAGCGATGGTTTCACTAGATAAGACCCTTATTTCTCATCTGGGATCGTGTTGAACAATTTGAAGCTGCAGTGAAACTAATTTTGACCTTCAACTGTTTGGTGCCCATTGAAGTCCACTATAAGGAGAAAAATCCTGGAATGTTTTCATCAAAAACTTTAATTTCTTTTCGACTGAAGAAAGAAAGACATGGACATCTTGGATGACATGGGGGTGAGTAAATTATCAGGAAAAGTTTATTTAAAAGTGAACTAATCCTTTAACTTGTGGTATAGGTAGGGTGGAGTCTCTATCTAAAAACAGCAGTAAACTATTATTCTGTAGGGCTAGTCGTTGACACAAATTTCACGATTTGATTAAATTTCAAATCAATTTGATATTGATTAACATCAGCTGAAAGATCGATTCTTGGGATTTACAAATCAGTATTGTTTCTTCAAAATTAGAATTGATTAAAATCGAGAAATCTATCTTTTTAAACCCAGCCCTATTATTTTGACATTGCACTCCTCAATACCTTTCTCGTCTCCTTGCTAAAAGCGCTGCCCTAGCTACTGAGTTAATATTTATAAAGTTTGATATATATATATATATATATATATATATATATATATATATATATATATTATTTTATTTTATTTTTTGTGCTAAACATCCCTCATTTATCTGAAATAAATAAAATGCTAAAAATGTTATCTAAACAGTGACACTGTCATTCAGTGTAATGGATGACACTGTGGTGTAACAGACAATTTGCATTACACTGAATGACGAAACTTCTACTTAAGCTAATATTGCTAGCTAACAACTAGCCACCCATAGACTGTAAAAAAAGATGGACGACGCGACGCCGCTTCCTTCCATTGTATTGAACTGAAGCCAAAATGGGCTGATGAATGGGCGCTGACACGTTACGCAATACGTCAAAAAAAAAAAAAGTTTGGAGCCTGGGCATGCGCAGAAGGAATCGTCAGTGGAGCCGGAGGCGGAGTCGCGATATCAAACTTCCGCCCAGACGACTGCGTCATCATTCATGTATTTTAAATAGACTATAAAAATTATAGACAATTTAAAATTATACCTATAAAATAATAGGCTATTCTGTTTCTAGAGCAATAATATTTTTGAAACAGCAAATTCAGTAGATAAACTCAATATAATATGCCACTAGAAACAACTCTAAATCGTCAGAAACGGTCCTGCCATTTTAAATCAAGTTCAACTAACGTTACAGGAGATCGATTGCTGTAATTAGAGTAAGCTATCATTAGTTTTGTCCTGCTAATTATTATTTTACACCCATAAAAATAATAAGTAACTGCCAGATAACGATCACCTGCTTTTTCCCGACATGGTTAACATTAGGTGCGTTATCTTAACTAATAACATTTATTAATTAGCTTATAACGCCCACATTTGATGTTACAGAAAAAAGTTCAGTGATCCGTCAGATCCTGTAGGTCGGTTAGTACAGTTTACTGCTGAACAACTCATTTTGTTGGTGTGAAATAACAAAGAAATCGAAAATTAACAGTTAGTTAATACATCTTCAATCTCCCCTCGAAGCTCCGACAGTCCTCAGACAAGCTGTCAATCAACTTCGAATCATGACGACACGCCCCGTTTTTATAGCATCAAATTGCTAGCTAAAATCTAAATCATCACAAAAACGAACAATTGAATATATATCAGTGTGATAACAACTACCTTAAATGACCAAAGCCATCTTTCAGAAAGTTTTATTTGAAGCAGAATTTATTTTTAAGTTTTCACTGAAGTCTCATTCGACTGCATTGAGAGGGCAGGGTTTATGACCTGTACTGCATCCAGCCTCCAGGGGGCGATCAAAGAGCCCGTGGCTTCACTTTTCAGAACGTATGAGACACACCCGTAGCCACCTATATCAAACAGTGAACTTGACCAGAAAGGTTAATCATCATTATTCACAACATCTACTTATTTTTCAAAAAATCTAACAATAAAAGTGTTTTTTGGCATTTCACTGAATGACATTCGTTTTTGTAACTCAAGATACCACACTATGAAAAGGTGAAATTATCAAATATTTAAGAGCAATAAACACTTAAATCACCACACGGTCTTCAGGAGGCCTTTTGATGATGTCACAGACTGCTTGATGACTATTGGTTGTTTATTTAATTTCAAAATGGCTTCCTGATCCCGTTACACTGAATGGCCTCAGACAAACTGCATATTCGGGACAAAAGTCCCCTAGTTATTTCAATATTTAACGAAAAAAATAACACATAGTCCTATTAATATAATACAGCCAACACTTATGTGAACATGCCAAGGAAGGAAATTTTTTTTTTTAACATGGTATTTTATACGTTTATTTAAAAATGTATTAGTAAAATCATAGTCCGGACCATTACGCTGAATGACAATTTTACACTTTGGAGCATTATTTAACTCATATTTTGTCATTGTATTTTCACAAAAGTTATTTGAAACATGAAAGTAGACATTTTACTTGCATTTAATATGTTTTTTTTTTTTTTTTGTATGTAAAATCACTTTTGTAAATTGTATTTGATGCGGACACCAAAATGGTGACGTCTCGTCTTTGACCTATATGGAGTGCATTAAAAAAATACAAAGTACAAGCAAATACATTCTTTATTTTGGTGCTACATTAAAAAGTGTCAAAGTTTTACACTACAAATACACTATCTCAAATTATATTTGAAGAGTTTGGTTCCAAAACGCAATAAACGCCATTTAAAAAAAAAAAAAAAACAGTTTCCGCCAAAATCAAAATCTGGTCGGTGTTGAAAAGTCGTTTATTATTTTTGCGCAAAATGCGATATCCGTCGTGTTATTCTGTCATGTTTTCTCCCTTTCTTTCCAAAACGCAACAAACATAACCGCTCAACCAATCACAGCGCTCCATTCCACGCACTAAACAGTAATGGCGGCGCTCTGAATACAGCCGACACCCTGATAGCACACGTACATCTCGGAGACGTCTATTTGATGTGTGTGTTTACGTCTGGAAGACGTATTATTTAGGTTGTTTGCTCATCTGGAATACATCTATAGGACGTATCCTGTCAGATGTCAAATAGACGTTTAGAAGATGTCTTTAAGATGTTTATGATTTAGAATGTATGTAAAACTGACATCTTAAAGACGTCTATCAGATGTTTGTAAACAGCAGATGCTTTCCAGATGAAGTGATCTTTAACAGACGTCTTGCAGACGTACGTGTGCTTCTAGTTTTCCTTACTTGTGATCAACAAAAACAGAAAAATTAATCATTTTGAAGGCATTGATGAACCTGTGGTGGTTTCTGCGGTGGGGAAGAAACGCAAGTAATGGAAATGTAATCATTCATGTGAGGAGATTCAGAAGATGAGGCATTCGAGTCGGGAGGAGGAAAAATGCGGCTGTTGCTTGTACCACGACAGCATCAAACTATTAATTAAATTAATTAATTTATAACATTTCAAAGATGACTCGTTGAATTCATTTTGGGAGCGACGCTGAATATATTTTTAGTAAAATGCCTGTAGGCCTATATAAGATAAATATTGGCAAAGTTCAGACTCTGTCATATTGTGAATCAACTTAGTACTACTTTGTGTATTTTCAATTTGAAAAATAACTTTTATATTGATGAATTAATTGCATTTTGAAAAAAAAAAAAAAAAAAAAAAGCGTCATGGACTTATTGCATTTTTGGGGGGGGAAATCCGTTTTTATAATAAACCTTTGAAAATCAAAATGTAGATTTGAATTTTTAATGTTTTTTATAATCAAAAGATGCTATGTGAAAGTTTGAAACAGAAAATATTGGTTTTCATCTTGCCACTTTCTTGGTAAAGAAAACATATTTTACTCAAATTAATCAAAATGGAGTTATTGCGTTTTGGATCCAAACTCTTCATTTGTTCTTCAGTAGTACTTCACTGCACTGGGTAAAATATACCAAATACCACTACTACTTAAACAGATTTTTAGTGCATTGAAATAAAGTATACTGCCTCAAAATATACAGAGGAGTTTTCTTAGTGTATTTGTTAAAAGTGTGCTTTGAATGCTTTAAAAATTAGTTTTTTTTTTTCTTTTATGTAGTAATCCTAAATTTAAATTAAATCCATTTTATTACAAATATATTACTAATGCACTAGTTCTACGTAATAAATGCACTAAATAGCACTAACACTTAAATACTTTATTAGTGGATTGAAATAAACTACCACAAAAATATACAGTTTTATTGGTGTATTTCTTAAAAATGTGCTTTCAATGCTTTAAAATTGATTTAAATCTTAGTAGACTTTTACACAGTAATTCTAAGTTTAAATGACATTGACATTATCACAAATAATTAGCACTACAGTTTCAAATGATTTTAAATGTAGTCAGATAAAGTAAACCAAATATACAGTGTTTTATAAGTGAATTACTTAAAGTGTGTTATGAATGCTTTACATAAGTTTTACTAGATTTTTATATATACTGTCACTAAGTTTAGTTTTAATGGATTTTCATGAAAAATACAGTACAAAATGAATTAATTACAAGTAAACAGGTGAAAAAGACGTAGGCCTAGTATTAAATGTATTAAAGATATACTTGAAATGCAAGTTGTTAATAATACATTTGTATTCCCAACATGCTTATTATAAGTGCATTAAAATATTAAAATATTACTATATTTCTAAACAGTAAACACAAACATAGTTTTAATATATTTCAAAAATGTATTCTAGAAGTACGTTGGTAATTAATATGCTCAGTTACACTTTTAACATATATTCTGAAAACGAGAGTACTTTTTAATATATTTCCAAACAGTATACTAGAAGTGTTTAATAAATTATATACTTTTGTATTTTTAAAGAATATGTTAAATACAAGAATACTTTTAATACATTTCTAAACAGTTTACTAGAAGTACAGTGGAGCAAAAAAGTATTTAGTCAGCCACCAATTGTGCAAGTTCTCCCACTTAAAAAGATGAGAGAGGCCTGTAATTTTCATCATAGGTACATTTCAACTATGAGAGACAAAATGAGAAAAAAAATCCAGAAAATCACATTGTCTGATTTTTAAAGAATTTATTTGCAAATTATGGTGGAAAATAAGTATTTGGTCACCTACAAAAAAGCAAGATTTCTGGCTCTTACAGACCTGTAACTTCTTCTTTAAGAGGCTCCTCTGTCCTCCACTCGTTACCTGTATTAATGGCACCTGTTTTAACTCGTTATCAGTACAAAAGACACCTGTCCACAACCTCAAACAGTCAGACTCCAAACTCCACTATGGCCAAGACCAAAGAGCTCTCAAAGGACACCAGAAACAAAATTGTAGACCTGCACCAGGCTGGGAAGACTGAATCTGCAATAGGTAAGCAGCTTGGTGTGAAGAAATCAACTGTGGGAGCAATTATTCGAAAATGGAAGACATACAAGACCACTGATAATCTCCCTCGATCTGGGGCTCCACGCAAGATCTCACCCCGTGGGGTCAAAATGATCACAAGAACAGTGAGCAAAAATCCCAGAACCACACGGGGGACCTAGTGAATGACCTGCAGAGAGCTGGGACCAAAGTAACAAAGGCTACCATCAGTAACACACTACGCCGCCAGGGACTCAAATCCTGCAGTGCCAGACGTGTCCCCCTGCTTAAGCCAGTACATGTCCGGGCTCGTCTGAAGTTTGCTAGAGAGCATTTGGATGATCCAGAAGAGGATTGGGAGAATGTCTTATGGTCAGATGAAACCAAAATAGAACTTTTTGGTAAAAACTCAACTTGTCGTGTTTGGAGGAGAAAGAATGCTGAGTTGCATCCAAAGAACACTATACCTACTGTGAAGCATGGGGGTGGAAACATCATGCTTTGGGGCTGTTTTTCTGCAAAGGGACCAGGACGACTGATCCGTGTAAAGGAAAGAATGAATGGGGCCATGTATCGTGAGATTTTGAGTGAAAACCTCCTTCCATCAGCAAGGGCATTGAAGATGAAACGTGGCTGGGTCTTTCAGCACGACAATGATCCCAAACACACCGCCCGGGCAACGAAGGAGTGGCTTCGTAAGAAGCATTTCCAGGTCCTGGAGTGGCCTAGCCAGTCTCCAGATCTCAACCCCATAGAAAATCTTTGGAGGGAGTTGAAAATCTGTGTTGCCCAGCGACAGCCCCAAAACATCACTGCTCTAGAGGAGATCTGCATGGAGGAATGGGCCAAACTACCAGCAACAGTGTGTAAAAACCTTGTGGAGACTTACAGAAAATGTTTGACCTCTGTCATTGCCAACAAAGGGTATATAACAAAGTATTGAGATGAACTTTTGTTATTGACCAAATACTTCTTTTCCACCATAATTTACAAATAAATTCTTTAAAAATCAGACAATGTGATTTTCTGGATTTTTTTTTTCTCATTTTGTCTCTCATAGTTGAAATTTACCCATGATGAAAATTACAGGCCTCTCTCATCTTTTTAAGTGGGAGAACTTGCAAAATTGGTGGCTGACTAAATACTTTTTTGCTCCACTGCATTGGTAATAAATATATGCTTCGATACATTTTTTAAAAAATATGCTAAACACAAGTATACTTTTATTGAAGTTAGTGTATTTAAAGAAAACATAGTTATGTTCTCTTACTTAAAGTATTTTTTATATGTACTTTAAGAAAAATAGCAAAAGGATTTAGCTTTAAGTTGGTTTAAATGTACTTAATAACCATGTGTAGGCCTAGTGCAATATAGCCTAGCCTATTTTAAATATTTATATATTTAGAATTGTAATATTTTCAAAATGAAGATATTTTGAAAAACATTTTTAACATTTACAATGTATCAACTAAAAGTATTATAAACATTTGTCAACTGTTAATAAGCATTGCCATAAGCATATTTAAAATGAATATGTTGTTCAGTTTTACTTATTTGAACTAGAGTCCATAACTTTTTTTGGTTAAAAATGATCCAAAATCAATTTTTGAGCAAGTACATAAACAGCCAGTGTTCAAAACTATCTAATTATCTTTTCTCGATTCACAACAGTAAGCTTGTAATAATGTTTTATAATAAGAGCGACATGGTGGATTTCCGCGGGAATCGGCAGTCCATTAGTTTCTACTGCAATATCAGCTGCTTTGTTAGAAAAAATGTACATTAAAGCTGAAATCCAACCTGAATGATGACAACACAGAATAAAATACTATCACTAGTGATCATCAAATCCTTTTAACAGTTTATTTGACACACTTTGTGTTTAGGTCTTCCATTTTTTTTTTTCACAAAACCTTTGCTCTCTAGAAACCCAGTCAGTTTGGGTTAAAATTCTTTAAAAGGCTTATAAACACTGAATTAATACCAACATATGAAATTAAATTAAGGACATGCATCTGAAAAACTGGGGATGTTGGACAATAAATATATGAATATAACAGCTTGATTTTGCAGTGTTGTCTAATGTCCGTCAAAGCAAAAGTGTCCAAAAGTGTGAATTATGCGATAAAGGACACAGCAATGCATCATGTATTATAAGATCATTATGTTTGTGTGATTCATTAAAACGTACAATATATATATTTCAATTCAGACCTAGTGATCCTATTATTATTATTATTATTATTATTATTATTATTATTACTCCACTAGGTCTGAAATATATTGTTGCTGCAAACATGATGATCTTAAATGTAATTATTAATTATAATTATTAATTTACTATTAATAGGCTAACTACATTACCTCAGATGGATGAATGGTTGAATTCCACAAGTGGTAAAATAAAACATATAGCCTACTTAATTTAAAAAATAAACTGTTCTATTGCGCTTCTGATTTGGCAGTGAAATTCGCTGATTTTGGTGATAAAGCTCTTTTCATGTAGTCGCGATGTTATATTGTGTCATGATTATCCAAAACTGATAAAAACGTAGACATTGGTAAATGCGTATGTTGAACTTTATTCTTGTAAAAACAAATGCTGTAAGCAGTACATAAAATACTGAATGAGAATGTCTCTGAAACATCAGTGTATAGTCAGATATTGCATTTATTTCACTTCAGCTGTGATAAAGTATGCAGACGCAGCGTGAGCGTCGCTACCAGAAGCAGAAAGTGTCCGACTTAACGTCTCCGATTTCAGCTCCTCCCCGCCTGCTACTCTCTTATGGAGTTCCGAACTGGCTCAGTAATTATGGCGCGGACTCCAAAATCAAGCTTCCGAACGACCGACCGATCGATCGATCGATCTAACGAACGTCAAACCGACGTCTTGTAGGCTACTTTGAGCGTCTGACGAACTGACGTAACGCCAGCGTCTTGAAATTAACTGTTTTTTAACCATGTAAGGAGCCAAGCTGATGTGTAAAGACTATAAATGTACATTACAGGCACTAAATAAAGATATTTTATACCTATACTGAATCATGGACATTACAGGCAATAGCAATACACACCTAAAACAACACTAACACATTTTTTTTTCCTGAATCTTGTGATTGTTTTACTTTCAAAAAGCAGAATACAGACATTCCATATTCTTAATTTGACCTATATTATAATTCTAACTTGTTTTTGTTAATTTTATTTCCTGCTGTACAATGTTCACAGTACATGCAAGACACTCTAAATTAATCAATTGTTAAATTGTTGTAATTGCCTACTATAGTATACCATTAGACTACTCTCTTTATCCTTTTTTCCCATAATCAACAGAATAATTAGGTGATATCATGTGAAGCCTCAGGAGAGCCTTTAAATATTTTTGAATGAAAGTTTAACATTACAATTCCTTTAGTGGACAGTTGCTCTTAGCCTATTTTCTTCATCTCAGTTGAATGAGATTTTGTGACAAAATTATATGTAATTATCTGTCAAATTAATTATCTACACCAGGGGCGCAGCCAGGGGGTGGCCACACCCCGCTCACAACTGCTGTTTCTGTCTACTTTTTTTTTTTGTTGACAAGAATTGCGTTCATTTAAACGCAGAACCGTCTCTTTAAGACCACAAAAAAACGGGATACTTTTCAGACGCGCACTTCAACTTCACCTCAGCGCCAAGCGCAAGTCAGACGCGCGCGGAAATGATACAGGTGCCGAATGAGCTTCAGCAGAACAACAGTGAACGGCGAACATTATATACAGCTTATGTAAATGTTTCTCAACTGGTGGGCTGCAAGACCGCGCACTTTTCGATCACGCGCAAATACGGTGCGCAGCGCTGTATAATACTCACTAAATAAAGCGCAACTTAAAATACCAGCATGCAACGTCGTAGTTCTGTCATCTATTAAGTCATGAAATAACCAAAAAGCGATTAAATCTGCGTTAAAACTGTGCATGCATGTGTGTAGGCCTATTTAATATATATGCGTCACATGTCTCTGGACCAGGGGCGGAGCTACGGGTGGGTACTCCACAAACCACCAACAGAACATAAAAAATATCAAAAATAAAGATAAAGGCTATGCCAGTAAAACTCAATCAGCCTTATAGCCTACTGTGCTCGAGGCGCGAACTTAAGAATTGCTCGCGCAAATGCGGCGGCGCGCGCTGCATATTACTTTATTATAACTTAACTAAAGCGCAAAAGAAGCTACGGGCATGCACCGTCGTTATTCTGTTGTAAATTAAGTCGTGAAATTACCAAACATGCGATTAAAGCTACCTCAAAACTGTGCATGTATGTATTTATTGACATGGTTTTAAAGCTATTGTTATCCAATTTGTTGACCTTAAAATGTCTTAAAATGCATATATGAACACCAAGGAAATCAAAATTTTCTCGGGGGAGCATGCCCCCGAACCACCCTAGCATAATACATTTTGTAACCTCAGTAATTATGAAACCCTGCGTACGGCCCTGCTTATTTTCTATCGAACGAAATCAAAGGTAAACGTGTATTTCTCCAGGTGTGCGCGCTTTGGGACTACACTTTTTTGTATGCACTGTGATCAATGTGTGAAAATAAATGGGAGCAAAAATGCGATTGAATGTAAAGGTTTGTGTCTCGTTGTTCTATTTTAAATATCAATAAATCAATTGAATTAAAAAACATTTGGAGGGATGACCCGCCCACATTGTTTTTGCTTCCGACGCCCATGGATCGCCTCTTATTTAACACAGACATACGGATTTCTTATCGAATGGAGATGTTTCTTTCTTTTAGGTAGCCTACAATTATTCGCGGTGTTCATTTTTGAGACGCGCACCCTGTTTTTATTTATTTTATTTTACAAAAGTACAAGGTTTTGTTGTTATTGTGAGCGTACACGAATAAAAGTAGACCATTTGGCTTGACGAAAGACTTGTCGTTTCTGTCATGATGAGGAAACAAATCCATCAGAACGCGCCGGCGTGTTCGTCGGCCAGAGGGATAAACATAGCCAATTTAGTTTTCATATTTATATTTAAACATTAGGCTATAGAGCCTATATTATTTGTTAAATTTCACCTATGTTGATTATGAAAAGTGAATAGCATGACGGATGCGCAATGTCGGGAGACATGCAGCTGGTCAGACATGAGTTTGTCCACTTCATTAAGTTTTGTTTTATAGTAAGCCTTTCTTTAAAGTGAATTTCGTTTTGTAGAAATTGTATCTTAATTTCAATCACTGTTTCATCAACCAATTGCCTATATTTAATAAATAGGAAGAAAACCAAAAACGTCGGGTGGCATGTATTTAAGTGCGTAACAAACGAACATGTTTCTGTGGCCTTTGAATAAGGCTGAAGCAATATTCTGTTTTTTAATGAATTTCTTAAATAAATAAATATAAATTCATTCGATGAATCCGAACGTATGTTAATGTGTGAGCGTTTGTCACTAGTTTCAAATCAGTATTGATTTTTATTTATTTATTTATTTTTATTTTTTTTATCGCAAGCTGACTTTTTTGTTATTTTTATTTATCCATATAGCTGCCTGTTACCATGCCAGGTTATTTCCAAATTATTATTATTTTTTCAATCGGTTGGTGCTGTTGGTTCAGGTTGTAACTGCAGTTTTGTCTTGTTCTTATCTCGTAGATTTACTTGAATTGATATTGTCACGTAATATTATATTAAATGACGTAATTTGAACTTGCCATACCTTGACTTTTTGTGAACTGACGCCACTTAGGGACGGTCCATCATTTTTCCCCTCCCAAATTAAGCCAGTTGAACAACACGGGATGATGCGAATTATTCTGGCCCACCCACACTTTTAGAGGCCCACCCACCATCCACTTTCTGCCTCCGCCACTGCTCAGGACTAAAATATTATGCTATGTGAGATCACAATATAAGGCACAAGCTGATATGTAATTTGTTTAATGAATAAATAAATGTGAGAACTGTGCATTTGTACTAGAAGTTGCTAATTTCGTGTTAATTTATAAAGTACAAACAAAATATATCACATTTAAACATAAAATAATTAATTTTACATTCTGGCATTTATGTGCTGTTGACTTCCGCCCTTAGTCACATTCTTGCAAATGGGAATTCAAAAGAGAACCCTTTTTTTTGGTGCTGAGTTTAAATTAGGTATGAACTGTTGAAATTATTTATTTTGACAATATAGAAAGTTAAACATTTAAGGCCTGTTCACACCGAGACGAATGTCACTTGGGTGTGAACACAAAAAACGTCTCGAAAAACGCTGGCGATAAACGCGTTCGTCCCGGTGTGTACAGGCCTTTAGTGTTTACATTTTGGTTAGTTTTTTAGACAAACTCAGAACTGTTGAAGTTAATTGATTATACATATGTGCCAAGGGGGGCGGTGGATGAGCGGCTTAAGCGCAAATAACAAACACCTGTCCCTGTTGCAGTAATTGGCGTGGAGAGAGTATAACGCCAGGAGAAACAGGAGCGAGCGAGAGAAAGAAGGACTACTGGCTGCCACACTCCTAGAGACCTGCTGAACTTGCTGGAGTTAATTATTATATTGTTTATGATCTGTTTTTGTGCCTGTCTGCACGCCTTTTTGTTTGGTTCTGCCAATAAAGCAGCCAGTAGTCACAGCCGACCCTTGTCGTCTTCCTTCCTTTTATTACGAACTCTGTTACAACATAAAATTCAATGAAGGTTGAATAATCTTTGAACTACATATAGTTATCTGCATGTCTCATCCATGGAGATGCAACAACGGAGAACAAGAACTGACTGAAAAAGTTTAAATTTAGCTATTCTGTGAGCCCCTTTATTAATATGCCTGCAAGTAAGGAATGATTTAAAAAAGAAAAAAAAAAGAAAGAAAAAAAGGTCAAATTCACTCAGCATTCCATGATCTAATTCACTATCTCAATTACAATTAAGTACAAATTAACTGTATTCATTAGGCACAGTACATTATAGTCAGACTCATTTTAATGTTGAAATAATGAAGATTTCTGAGCCACCCCAGACTGGTTGCTGGCCCCTGCCTGACCACCCCTATGAAAAAATCCTGGCTCCGCCATTGATCTACACACAAATAAAAAATGGGATTGATTTGGTTGATTTAAAAGTATGTACCCCTCAAAAGTCAATATTGGGGCATGTCTTTTAGAAAATATATTATAACTTATACTTTACATTCTGTAGAAGTTTGTTGCTGTGTTTTTATTTTATTATCAGACATGACCTTAAAATACATACTCTTGAAAAAAATTAAAATGCTTTGGTACACTCATGCAATTGATTATGTAAGTGTCTGCTGTTCTAATTTATTAATTGCTTATGTCATGCTGATCAAAATATATGATATGGTTCCCTGTTGAATAGTCTTACCCCTCAAAACATATAGGCATTAGTTCCTTGCATGAGTCATTAAATGCAAAATGGTTAAACTAATTGCCACAAACTGTCAAGCATATTTTCTATTAGACTTTTTTCTTTCTTTCTTTTTCTTTTTTTTTTTTGTAAATGTGTCATGAATTGAAGAATTGCAGTGGTGAATTTTGAATTTCACAAATGAAGGGAAATGTAAAAGGCTAGATCAGAACATGATAGACAGTCACTTTTTTAAATAAAAGATCTAAATTAGATCATACATTTTACATTTTAAATAATTCTTAAGTGTATTTCCTATGTCTGATGAGTACATTTAAAATTGTACAACAAGTGATAATGAAATATTTTTTTGAAATACAGAGATAGTATATTAAAAGCACATTTTAGTTTATATTTCATACTGTCTCAAAATAGCACAGTTGAGTACACTTAGATGTTCTTAAGATTATTTTAATTAGTACTAAAGAAGATTTTTTAGTATATTAAGTGCGAAAATAGAGCACTTTAAGAACATTATGGAAGTGTACTAAGTGTATTTTACTGCACTTTTTTCACCTAAGTATGCCTTTCTTTTATTTTGCATTTTAATATTGTTAAACAGAATGAGGACCAATAGTTTTAATTAACCAAACTGCTTCTTATGAAATGCAGAGCTTCAGCTGCTAATGAAAGTCTTTTGTCTTAAGCTGATAGAAGGTTACCTGTGGCTCGAGGTGCCAGTCGTCTGATCTTGAAGTGTCGCTTGAGCATGAAGGATCCAATATGTAGGCACTGTAGAGAGGAATCTTGTAAGGAATGAAGTACAGTGTAGCATAATAAAAGCCTCTATTTTCCAGCTTCTGACAGATTCTCTTGGCATTCTGATCCATTCCTTCTGGTTCTGTGTGTTTGTAGAAAAACTCGCTACACTCATCAAAGGTCTCGACCACTTTTGCCTGAGCACTGAATGCTCTCAGAGCAATACAGGTGAGCAGACCCAGAACAAACATGGTGTGAAGCTGGTCTTGTGTTTGAGAGACACCAGAAGCACAGCTGCTTAAGTACACAGTCAGAGTCAGTGATGATGTGGAGGGTGTGACTGAAATGAAGAAGTGAGGAAGACGATGGCACCTTCGCTTCATCATGCTTAAGGCACTAATTTTAGAGTATGAACAGAAACACTGATTTACTGTGAAACAAACAAACTTTCAAATTCTGCTCAGAAATATACAATAAATGCACAGCTTGCGGTTTCCACTTCAGTTTTCTAGTGCATGTTGTTTCACTTCTGCATCTGGAGCGAGAAGCAGGATCTCTGTTTTCTCCTGCTCCGTGATCGTTCAGCGCAGGTTTCTCTTAGTGAGCGGGAATCTGGAAATGTAAACTCCTTGAGTTTAGCACTTTGAAAAATCTGTGCCTATGTTCTCATCTCTGTGTTTCTAGGTGAAACTCAAGAATCTTTGTATTCTCTTCTTCTTTGTGGTGGAGAAAAATAAAATGTCCCCAACACTTGGGTCAAAGTGTGTCTAAATCGAGTCTGAATGCAACAAAAGGGGAAATGAAACGAGACTGCTGTCTAAATATATAAACTCATGACTTCTGAGTAACAAGCTGAAGTAATCTAGGAATACAGATTTGCTTTTACCTAGTAACAGAAGGGTTTGCTAAATTATAAATGTAAACCAGTCATACTGTAGAAAAATGATGCAATGAATCATGTCACGTTTGCCATTCTCCTATTCTATAACAACTGTTGTATTCTTTTGCTGGTGTGAATCTCTCTGAAATTGGTGATTAAAGCATGTTCAAAGGTATTGTCTGGAGTCTGTCTGGTTAGAGGAACACTAAACACTAAAGTATGTGCATTTTACTTAAGTAAAATTATCAATATCTGCCAGTGTGGTAATAAAAATAATCTTAATGCAAACGGAAAGTGTCAGAGTGTCTACCCGGGTGAAAAAAAGCACTTCTTTAGTATTTCTGTAGATAATCTTAAGAACATCTAAGTGTACTCAACTGTGCTATTTTGAGACAGTATGAATTTGAACTAAAATGTGCTTTTAATATACTATCTCTGTATTAAAAAAATGTATTTAGTTACCACTTGTTGTATACTTGAACCCATCTTTCACCTTTAAAATAGACTTATGATGTGTTTCAAATATACGATTAATATATAATGAATATATACAAAATGTATTTATAATTTATTGCCTTCAACATTACGAATACATTTTGTATATATTTATCATATATTATTCTTATATTTTAAATAATTCATGAGTGTATTTATGTCTCTCACAAGGAACGTCACGGCAGTGATTGACAAGCCAGAGGGCCAATCATTTACGCGATGATCGCGTAAACGATTGGCTGATGTTTTTAAGGCCCCTCCTCGTGCACAGATGATGTATATTAATATTATTCCTTTCAGTGCACCTAATAAATAGTATTTTATCAGTTAGTAAAGACAGTTTCAAGTAATATTGCAAAAATGTATAAAACAAAACATCCTTACCAATAGTTTATTACTCATTTTTCATTTTCTTTCTTTTCACTTTTTTTATTTTGTGGTAATACCCATCACCAACACACACCAAGTAAAATAATAATAATAATAATAAAGTAATAATAATAATAATAACACAGAAATAATAATTAGAACAATAGTCAATACATATATGTGCATATGTATACATATATGTATACATAATTAAACACTTATATGAATAAAAGAAATAAACACACACACACAAATTAAACATTCACATATTCATATCAAACCCTTATAATGACCCCTAATTTGTAATAAATAATTCAAATAATATTATTTAAACATCAATTAATAATAATATTAAAAATAATATGTAAAATAATATGAAAGAGTAATTAATATATACATGCCTTTATTTTATAGTACACACTTTAATTTTAGAAGTATCCATATATTTTCAAAATGTATACTTTTGCTTTTAATTGCAATTCAGTTCAATTCACATTTATTTGTAAAGCGCGTTTCACGATACATATCGTTTCAAAGCAGCTTTACAGAGAATTCATGTCAACTTTACAATTTAGAGAATGCAGTTAGCAAATAATGTAATAATTCAGGCAATTCATTTACAATCACTGTTAGCAATTTAATTGCTACAAATTTCATTTGTTATCCCTCTTTAGAGAGTAAATCTGACCAATCAAAAATTGTTATTGCTTTAAAAGCTGTAATTCTCAGTATTATAAATAAATATCTTACAGCCAAAACTATATTTTGTATCTTTATTATATTTGATTTCTTAAAAAGTTCTTATATTACTTGAATTACTTTTGTCCAATTTTTTTTTTTTTTTTTACAAGTATAAAATATACAAGTGTAATGAGCTTTAGGTTCACTGCAACCTCTCCAACAACCTGAGAATAAATTATTGGTTAAATTATATAAGCTTCACAACCACATACACCAGCCAAAACCAACATGTTCTCCAACCAATACGACCATATAGGTCGTTTGTCACTTCCCTGAAATAAGACCCATAGGAGCGTTTACTAAAGTGGCGCCCCTTTCAACAACAGGACACTTTCATTTTAATGCATTGTTCCCTTTTATCTGCATTATGTTTCAGGTTTCGCGTAGCTCAATTGGCAGAGCATTGCAATAACAATATGCAATCATGTGATCATGCGATCGTGGGTTCGATCCCAGGGAACACATGTGCTCATAAAATGTGTATGCACTATAAGTCACTAAGGTTAGGTTTAGGGATGGGGGTGGGTGTAGTTGTTAATAAATAAAAAAAAAGTTTTGGTAAATGGAAATAGGAGAAATGGTGTAAAAAGTCCACATATTGCATTTAAATGAACACGCATTTTGATTGGTAATGACAGTAATACGTCATTTCATGAGACAGACGTAACACGACACTGTCATTATTTTTACGCCCACTAGAGGGCGCATGACTTCAAAACGTAAATATAGGTCATAATAAGGTGCTTGAAAAACGACCTATAGGGTCGGTTTTTTTTGGAGGACAGTCTCGCCAAAACAGTGTTGACAAGCCGCTGAAAGGTACTTGGTGCATTTTTCATCCCGAAAGCCATAACCTAATTAAGGAAAGCATCAGGAGTGACAAATGCTGAGATCTCCTTAGCACGTTCTGTTAGAGGCACCTGCCAGTATCCTTTCAACAGGTCAAGTTCCGAAACATAAACAGCAGATCACGCAATCATCTACCCTTGGCAAAGGATAAGAGTCAGTTTTTGGTGACAGCGTTTATGCGTCGATAGTCGAGCCCGATCACACGAAAATGAGTTTTGGCGTGCTTATGGTACGCAGTTTTTCGCGTGCATATGATTATACGTACGAAACCCCCACCCCCCACCCCCCAATCCTACCCAAGAGCGTATCATATACACGCCATAAAGTGCGTATCATATGCACGCGAAAAAAACCGCGTACCATAAGCACGCCAAAATGAGTTTTGGCGTATATATTCTACGAGATTACAAACTCGTACTATTGATACGCATTCTCATGTGATCGTGTTAGGAGCAGGGGCGGAGCTACGGGTGGGCCTGGGTGGGCCTGGGCCCACCCAGATTGACAGCTTGCCCACCCAGTCAGATCCAAGGAAATATATTATATGGGCGTCGGAACCATTGTAACCATTGTACTTTTTAAGACCAATATATTGGACCTACTCACTTTTACCGTCTCTAATTCAGCATGTGTCTAATCCCCCCCAGGTGATGCTACTCCACAAACCACCAACAGAACATAAAAAATATCAAAAATAAAGATAGTTTTTAAAACATCGCCAAGTAAAACGCGTTTATAAAGAAATGTCTCTTTACGACCACAACAAACGCGACACTTTTCAGACGCGCATTCCGACTTCCTCGGCGCCAGGCGCAAGTCAAACGAGCGCGGAAAAGGTAGCTTCAGTTGAACAACAGTGAACTGCGGTCAGATGAGATGTTGTCAGGCTATGCCAGTAAAACTCAATCAGCCTTATAGCCTACTGTGCTCGAGGCGCGAACTCAAGAATTGCTCGCGCAAATGCGGCGGCGCGCGCTGCATATTACTTTATTATAACTTAACTAAAGCGCAAAAGAAGCTACGGGCATGCACCGTCGTTATTCTGTTGTAAATTAAGTCGTGAAATTACCAAACATGCGATTAAAGCTACCTCAAAACTGTGCATGTATGTATTTATTGACATGGTTTTAAAGCTATTGTTATCCAATTTGTTGACCTTAAAATGTCTTAAAATGCATATATGAACACCAAGGAAATCAAAATTTTCTCGGGGGAGCATGCCCCCGAACCACCCTAGCATAATACATTTTGTAACCTCAGTAATTATGAAACCCTGCGTACGGCCCTGCTTATTTTCTATCGAACGAAATCAAAGGTAAACGTGTATTTCTCCAGGTGTGCGCGCTTTGGGACTACACTTTTTTGTATGCACTGTGATCAATGTGTGAAAATAAATGGGAGCAAAAATGCGATTGAATGTAAAGGTTTGTGTCTCGTTGTTCTATTTTTAAAAAAAATCAATAACTACCGATTGATTGGCATTTTATCTATCTATCTATCTATCTATCTATCTATCTATCTATAAATTGAATTAAAAAACATTTGGAGGGATGACCCGCCCACATTGTTTTTGCTTCCGACGCCCATGGATCGCCTCTTATTTAACACAGACATACGGATTTCTTATCGAATGGAGATGTTTCTTTCTTTTAGGTAGCCTACAATTATTCGCGGTGTTCATTTTTGAGACGCGCACCCTGTTTTTATTTATTTTATTTTACAAAAGTACAAGGTTTTGTTGTTATTGTGAGCGTACACGAATAAAAGTAGACCATTTGGCTTGACGAAAGACTTGTCGTTTCTGTCATGATGAGGAAACAAATCCATCAGAACGCGCCGGCGTGTTCGTCGGCCAGAGGGATAAAAATAGCCAATTTAGTTTCATATTTATATTTAAACATTAGGCTATAGAGCCTATATTATTTGTTAAATTTCACCTATGTTGATTATGAAAAGTGAATAGCATGACGGATGCGCAATGTCGGGAGACATGCAGCTGGTCAGACATGAGTTTGTCCACTTCATTAAGTTTGTTTTATAGTAAGCCTTTCTTTAAAGTGAATTTCGTTTTGTAGAAATTGTATCTTAATTTCAATCACTGTTTCATCAACCAATTGCCTATATTTAATAAATAGGAAGAAAACCAAAAACGTCGGGTGGCATGTATTTAAGTGCGTAACAAACGAACATGTTTCTGTGGCCTTTGAATAAGGCTGAAGCAATATTCTGTTTTTTAATGAATTTCTTAAATAAATAAATATAAATTCATTCGATGAATCCGAACGTATGTTAATGTGTGAGCGTTTGTCACTAGTTTCAAATCAGTATTGATTTTTATTTATTTATTTATTTTTATTTTTTTTATCGCAAGCTGACTTTTTTGTTATTTTTATTTATCCATATAGCTGCCTGTTACCATGCCAGGTTATTTCCAAATTATTATTATTTTTTCAATCGGTTGGTGCTGTTGGTTCAGGTTGTAACTGCAGTTTTGTCTTGTTCTTATCTCGTAGATTTACTTGAATTGATATTGTCACGTAATATTATATTAAATGACGTAATTTGAACTTGCCATACCTTGACTTTTTGTGAACTGACGCCACTTAGGGACGGTCCATCATTTTTCCCCTCCCAAATTAAGCCAGTTGAACAACACGGGATGATGCGAATTATTCTGGCCCACCCACACTTTTAGAGGCCCACCCACCATCCACTTTCTGCCTCCGCCACTGGTTGGGAGCGTCAGTGCAAAATCGAAACGTGCCATCTGATTTACTCACCAGCAAACACGGCGAACTCCATGGACTCGAGCTGGGCTCAGCGATGTTATTTTCCAACATGTATTATTTGACTTCTTTTTGCAGATTAACTCTTTTAAACGGGTTAACACGATACGGATGCTGTTTTTTTCGGTGGCGTCAAACCCACATCAATATAATGCTCGATAACTGACGTCTGACCGGGAATGTCGCTGAACAACACTGAAAACTTACTTACCAACTCCATGACAACAGCTTTCTCAGCTTGAGACAAGTGCTGTAGCTGACTGGACAAAAGAGCATCTCTGAATTGTTGGTCCTTCGTCTGCCTCATCCATCCGTTCAGATGCGAGCAGCCCGACAGCAGAGATTTCACACTCTGAAACGCAAGGTAGACCACTCTTTGAATTTTTGGCACCCGAATTTCTCCCACGATAGGCTTTAATCATGTTCACATGGCAGACTCGAGAACTCTGCCGGCGGTCAGGAGTAAGGATGACATAGTATCATCTGACAACTTCTTTTTGATCACATAAGGGCCAGTATAACGAGCAGGGAAGTGCACAGGGGGGTTGCTCAGGTTGCCCGGGCAACTGCCCATATGCCCTTCTCGACTCACGTTGCCCTTCCGAGGTGGAAAAAAATAAATAAAAAATCGTACAATGGATGCAGAATTTCACGTAAGCCTAGATAAAAAATAAAAAATCGCAAAGCCTCATTCACTTCCATATTCGGGCAGCCGTCCGAAAGTGAAAGTAGGGGAAGGGCAAACTCTGTTTACGTGGCTGCAGCGCTGCACGCGACCGGCACCTGAGCTGAGCCTGCAAGAGCGGCACTAGAAGGAGATTGTCGCGGTTGTCGGGTGAGACGACTTAACGTTGTCGGAAAGGTGAGTAATGTTATAATCGTTAACGAAAACGAACGAAAAAACGAAAACTAGGTGGGAAAAAACATCGTCGTTAACTGAAATAAAAATAAAAACGAGGCATTACAAAAAACGATAACTAACCAAAACTGTAATGTGTGTTTGGCAAAACTAACTAAAATAAAATAAAATTATAGATTAAATGTCCTTAGTTTTCGTCTTTGTCAATGTCTTTCATAGAGCAAACGTTCAGCTGCATTTCATTTCCCTGCGTCTCTCACTCACGCGTCTCTCTCACATACTCGCGCGCGCACAGCCCCTCCCCTCCGTGCACACCGCGCCTCCATGAGAACGAGTGTTGGAAGCAAGTTCGCGAAAGGTTGGTATCTCGTGAAAACCTTTACACAATCACACATTAAAAAGTGGTATAAAAATATTTTTAATTCTGAATATAATTTTGTCAGTGTGTTAATGTCGACCCGAGAAGCGATTGCTAGTTAACTAGACGCAAGTTTGAGGTAAAATGCACTTGGGTTGGCGATGTCAAAACACTATTTAAGCTGTGATTCAAGTAAGGGGCCGTTGAATTATTAGAAAAATAATGCACACCTGAGGTGGTGATTCGGTCATGACTCGAAGCGGAGTCAATTATTCCGCTTATACCACGGTTATTCTCAGTCCTTCATATAGACCGTGAGTTTTTTTTTTTTGTTTGTTTGTTTTTGGGGGGGGGGGATTTGGTAGGGGAGTGCCCTTTTTTAGGTCAGAGCAACTGCCCCTAAAAATTCCTGTGCACGTCCCTGATAACGAGCTTGCAATAACCCACCAAGCACCGGTAACAAAACCAAAACTTTGTCACCAGGGCTAAAACTCTGTGCTCTGGCTTTCTTATCAAGTTTTCATTTTCTCTTGCGCCTTTTCAAGATTTTGCTTGGCCAATTCACGGACTCGGTATAAAGGTGTATAAAATTGTGAAACGTACTCAGAAAGAATGCTGCATTTTGGATCAGAGAGCCATTTTTCTTTTAGTACGGCCAAAGGACCGTGCGAATTGTTGCCAAAAACCAGTTCTGCAGGGCTAAACCCCAGTGATTCCTGTACCACCTCTCACGAAGCAAAAAGCAACCAAGGAATTCCCTCTTCCCAGTCCCTCTCAAGCTCAAAACAGTAAGAGCGCGGCATAGACTTTAGGGTCTGGTGAAACCTCTCCAGTGCCCCCAGAGACGTTATGCTTAATACCAAGTCGTTTAAGCACTTGAGAGAACGAGACATAAAATTCATTCCCCGATCACTTTGTATCACTCTTGGTAAACTGAAAACTGAGAAAAACTTGATGAGTGCCTTACTGATGGCTCTAGCGGTGCCAGAACGCAAAGGAACCGCCTCAGGGAAACGCGTAGTCACGCACATAATAGTTAGTAGGTACTTGTACCCAGACTTTGAACTCGGAAAAGGTCCAACGCAGTCAATTATTACGTGCTCGAATGGCTCCGAAACCATGGGAATTGGATAAAGCGGAGCAGGCTGAATAATTTGGTTGGGCTTTCCCACCATTTGGCACACATGACAAGTCTGTCAAAAACGCGAAACATCTCTTTTTAAACTGGGCCAGTAAAAATTTCGCAAAATCCGGTCATACGTTTTTGCGACACCTAAATTTGGCTGACTGTATTCCAGTCATCAGGAGATTTAGGGGACACCCACTTTCTCATTGAGATCTCATTTTTGAGAAAATATGCCTGAGAAAACATCATATTCACAAAATATCACACATTTATTTTCCAAGCATATTCTTGCCAATAAGGAGATTGCATAGTTCTTAAATTTTCATTTAAACTTTGTTTCCAATCTCCTTTTGTAATTTTATTATCCAATGTCAATTTTCCAATTTGTTTTAATCTTATATAAATCCATATCCTTAATTTTTCTAAATATATTATTAATTTGTTCTATCAAGTTATCTACTCTATTAACTTTACTAACTTTAATCATAAAACGCAACAGAGGCTGAAAATCATCTAAAGTTTTTATTTTCATCTCATAATTTAAATAACTTATTATTTGAATATAATTGTAAAATAATGTCCTAGACAATACCTTTTTTGCCTTATACTCTCAAATGTCTCCATCTCATTGTGTCCATAAATTTGATAAAAGTCCTTTTCTAGCCCAGACCTTAAATACATCATCAAAAGTCCTTGGATTTAAATCTGGAGATCTTGTTCTAAAGTCCAGTTAAAAACCTCACATCATATTGGGGACAGCAGTTTAATGAATTACTTATAAAATTCATTTTTAAATCCATCACCCCCTGGACATTTTTCTGTTTTACTTTAATAACTCTTAAAATCTGTTGTTGGAGAGGTCAACACTTTATTTTGTTGACTTGTGATTGTAGGAAGATTCAAGGAATTAAAATAATTTTTAATTTTACTTGTATCCAAACATTCAGAATCTGGTTCATAAAGGGACTGGTGATAATCTCTAAAGCACGAAACTATTTCTAACTTTCCATTTCTTTCAACTTATACTCATTATTGCATATTTTTCTTTTTTTTTATTTAAATGCTAAACTTCTTAAAGATTCTGCACTATTTTCATAATATTTCTGTCTAATATACATTCAATTCTTCTCAATTTCTGTAATTGCTATTTTATCTAAGGACTTCTTAACATTCTTAATTCTTTAACTGTAATCTTGTTTTTATTTTTTATCATGCTTTTCTTGTAAACTTATTAGTTTATTTTCTAAGTTTAACTTCTATTTTTTCCCACTTTCATTGTGGCTTTAGCTGCCTCCCACAATATAACTGGTGTCACTTCTAAAGCCAGTGTTAAGGGAAGATACTTAATCTTAGTTCAGAGCTGTCTGTTGAAATCTGTCTCTCCTTACACACACACAGCATGTGAGGGATATCCTAGAATATCTCTAAGAGTTGTGTGCAACAGCAGTCAATCTCACAGCAATTCAATGAATCAATAACACAGTCAGCACCGCACAGTTCTCTGAGAGAAAATGGCAAATAAAAAGAATCAATTTGTCTTTATTTTTGCCATGAAATCCAGCTTTTAGTGGTTCTAAAACTGGTGAAAACTATGGAGTAAAACAAACTTTTTACCTCTATTTAAACTCTGTTTTACAATAAAGCATGCAAATGGATCCCTCTCTAAGTGATGATTCATTACAAAATCTATATTAAATTATGGGATTTCCTTCAATGCTTTCAGAATCTTTACTTTATAAAATAATTTTGTTTCTATATTTTTATTATTTTTATATTTTAATGACCAAATATTATATTACAAATGTTATATTTATTGAAAAAAAAAAAATTCTTTAATTTATCAAAATAAACAGAAAGTAGTGCACACTTTGCTATAGTGATTGTTTTGTAAAGTAGGCTGTTACCTTAGACATCATCAAAAACATTATTTAGCTGAAGTATTTAGTACTGTGTGTATTTTCTCCGTGTGAAGTCCCCCTCATCACCTCATTTGCATTCATACAATTTTTAAACAAATTAAACCACTTGATTTGAATATTACGTGAATATCAAATGTTAGATTTCAAGGTCAGCTTCTTCGTTTCTTGGACTCTCACATGTGCTGCTGAGTCAGAGCTCGCGCTTTATAGGCAGCTCAACATCAAGAATCATCACACAGCTCTGGCAGTTCGAAAGATTTTTATGAAATATTATTTCTCATTTTTTTCAGCACATGCAGTCAGAGTTACACAATAATAATGATAATGCAACAAATAAGGAGTTTGTGTTATTTATTTTAATCAGGTTAGTTAAAAGTGTGATCAAACGATGTTAGTTCATTTGCACAACCATGTATTTTCCGTAACAATGAAAATATTAGAAAAACATTTATAAACAAGTAATGATGCAATCCTTTACATCTTAATTCTTGAGTGTAGCAGAAATAAAATTATGAAATGAAAAAAAAAAAAAAAAAAAAAATTTGACTTCAAAATAAAGCACTTTCCCTCTGTACATGACTGTGGGGACGAGCACTTCTGTGCTGCTGGAATTCTTATAATTAATTAAAAAGCAAATACCGCCACATTGATGCTCAAGAAGGTGTTCAAATAACATATTGTTTCATTTTAGAACATAAAGAAAGTGTAATCCTAAAGTGCTTTTCAAATGGACATTTAAAGACCTTTAAACTCTGTCTTGTTTAGTGGTTCATGAATGAGTTTCGAAAGAGTTTCGCAAGTTTCTTCCTTTCCTTCTGCTGCTGAGTCAAATCTCGCTCTAGTTGGACATTTCAGAATTTCCCGCCTCTAGAATAATCACGCAGCTCATTGGCTCTCCTGTGCTTCCTCACTATGATTTCCTTGTGTTTGAATGACAAACGCGCCTTCACGAGTGACTCAAGATCAGATTTTACAACTTAAATCCTGCACTCAACTTCACACAGCATTATTGTAGTTTCTGTGTAAAGAAAGTGTAAAGTTAAGAGTCAGTAAAGCGCAGATGTGTGAGAAGCAGGTGACTGACCCTCCAGATGCTGATCTTCAGTTCTCCTCAAACCAGCAACAGATCCTGGATTATATCAAGTGTTTATTGGATTTACACCATGATTCTGTTCACATGTGGAGATGAACTGCAGGATCTGGATGAAACGCACGTGGGAAGTTTCAGTTTCATTAAAAGATTGAAGGAAACAGTGGGAAATGGAGGGAAATTTATCATGGAACACATGAAAAGGAGGGACAGAAGAGACACGCTAAGTTGTTTTGTTGTAAAAGAATGGCAGTTTGTTCGCTAAACGCTGTTTGCTATTTTTCTGTTGGAAATTGTTCAGACAAATGACTAGAAATCTCTGATGTTAGTGGATGTGGAGTGTTATAAATGAGCGGCCGCGTGCACGAGGTTAGTCATTTGCATAAAACACGCCCAAACCATCTCAAGGTCTTTCCTTACAGCCTTTCGTCAAACTTGCCGCTGTTTGCAGACGCGCTCTTAACAAATACTCGAGCATAAGTGTGCCTTAGTCTTCCAAGGTTTATAACAAAAAAAAATGCATCCATCCATATTTAAAGAAATCCATGATACGACTCCAGAGAGTTAATAAAGGTCTTCTGAAGCGAAGCCATGCGTTTTTGTAAGAAAAATGTCCTTATTTACAGTAAAACTTTATAAATTCAAATAACTGCTTCCGTACACATACTGCACATTCCTCCATCTGTCACCAGTAGCTGGAGATCTGCATTATGTTGTAGATGTTCATCAATGGTCTCATCCAGATCCCCCAGATCATCTCCATGTGTGAACAGAATCATGATGTACTTCTGAACTTCAGGACCTAATAAACACTTGATGAAATCCAGGATCTCTTCCTCATTTCCCACAGGTTCCTGTAGAGGAACGGTGAGCAGAACTGAACTGAGACCTGCTGAACATCCAGAGACCAGCTGCTCTTTCATCATCTCCAGCTTCTCTTCAGACAGATCTGGATCCAGTAGATCTGGACAGTCAATCACACACTAGCAAATATTCACCCCAGTATTTATTACATTTAGTATTATATCTGGGTAACAAAACGCTTCTGATGTTATTCTCCTCTGAACCACTAGATGGCAGAAAAACTTGCCATAACACTTTCTAAACATCTGCTTTTCAAGATGAATGTGGAAATGTGTCTGATCTTGATGTGATCGTGGACAGCAAAGATGATTCTGAGTATAGTTTGTCTAATATTTAATGATTTTTTTATTGTTAGATTTAAGTAGCAAATGAGAATCGCTATAATCATTGTCTATTTTTTGAGACAAACATTGTCTTAATGATTTTCTGTTTTGTTCAAGGTAATTAAAGCAACAGTTTTCAATAAAGGAAGAATATGTAAAAGTTTGGTGTTTGGGGTAAAAAGCACAATAATTAACATGATAATCACCTTCACATTCACGAGATTTTTAAACCAAATAAACCACTTGTTTTGAATATCCAGCCTGGTCTCATTGTTAATACGTAGGTATTAATACGTAAGTTTAAAAGACACAAAACGTACATTTTTGTACGTTTGAAAGGTGCTAAAACGTACATTACTGACGTAATTATGGCACCAAAACGTAAAAATACTTACGTTTTTACAGCGAATAAAACGTAAAATATTTACGAATCTTTAATTCATAAAAAATATATGTATATTTTCCCTTTTTGTCATTTTTTAGATAAACGTAAGATCCCTAAACCCCACCCCGAACCTAAACCTACCCATTTTATACAAAATGTTAAAAGAATAAAACATAATGGACAGAAATGTGTAGGAAAATGACAATTTTAGTAAAAATATAACATTAAAACGATATTTTGAGCCACTAATCCTACACCTACCCCTAAACCTACCCATAACAATTTCTTAAAACTACATAACGTGTTATAAATAAATGAATAATAGACAAACAAGCGTAATGTTAATCACAATCATTTATTTTTTGAGAAAATGTCAAAAGTGGTACCAAAATAAGTTCAAATGTTCCAGTCGCAGTCCTCTCTGGCGGTAATAGTTTTTTTATCAGAGCAGAATTTAATTTATTAATCCGTGAAATTATGAATCCGTCTTCTCTCCGTGAAGGCGCGCACTCATTTCAAATGTCAATCCACTGAAACACGGCATGTCGCAATCTGTGACGAAGCAGGTGAGAACCAATGAGTTTGATATTAGTGCCGTAAACCATGTCATAACGCTTCTCGAGGGTGGCGCAGGCGCATTGGCGCTACTTTCAAATTTGAATCATAATGAGCGCGGGCTTTGACTGTGACGGTCGCTGTTGCTGAGAATGAAGATGAAGATCGATGGATAAAGGGCTGAATTTGGATTTGTTCCTTGCAAACATATGGATTCTAAAGATATGGAGTACAGCAAACAAATAAAATGGATGTGATTTTATGTTGTGCTTTGGTGTATCTTATGGTTGTATTGTCAGTCACTGCATAGGAGAAAATCGCACAGCACACAAACTAAATATTACAAAATGGTTAAACAAGTACAGAATTTTTATTCATTTTAAGGTTTCAAAGTCTCGTTTAACATTATGTAATCCCCGAAACGAGTTTGCAGCACGATTTTAATATTAATACATGGGACTTCATATACATGCACACTTTACGTTAGATGATTTACGTTTTTTTTGCTGTTAATATGTAAGTATTTGTACGTTTTAGTGCTATAAATACGTCAAAGTTGTACGTTTTTGTGTGTATGAAAACGTAAATAAATGTACGTGTGGTAGAACCACACTTGACGTAAAAATACACACGTATTCTCATGAGATCACGTTGGAATATCACATGAATATCAGAGTTGCAAGATCAGCTTATACTGCAGTCATCACTTAAACGTTGACCACATTATTAGATTACTCTTTAACTTTATGAACACACATAAATGACAAACAGCTTATTTTTGTGTTACCATACTTCTCTGGCAATATTTAATGGAGTTACAGAAAAATAATGATAATGCGAAAAAAAAAAAAAAAAAAAAAATTGTGTGTTATTTATTTTAATCAGGTTAAAAGTGTGATTGAACGATGTTAATTCATTTGCACAACCATTGCTATAAAAATGAAAATATTTGAAAAACAGTTATAAACAAGTAACGATGCAATCCTTTACATCTTAATTCTTGAGTGTAGCAGAAATCAAATTATGAGAAGAAAAAAAGCCTGTATGTGACCTCAAAATAATGTGTGATCATAAAGTGTTTTTTTAAGTGTAATTTCTATAAAGGCTAAAACGGACATTTCCATAGAAAGACCTTTAAAGGGATTGTTCACCCAAAAATGAAAAAGCTGTCATCATTTACTCACCCTCAAGTGTTTCCAAATCTGTATAAACTTCTTTGGTCTGTTGAGCACAAATTAATATGTTTTGAAGAAAGTTTGTTACCAGGCCACTTTGGGGCACCATTGACTTCCATAGTAGGAAAAAAAAAAAAAAAAAGTGATCGAAATTGAAAGCGCCCTTTGCGGTCGGATCGCGTTCCCGTTCTCCCATTCGCGATTTCTACCGCTGGAAAAACCCACAACACTGATCTAAACAATAACATGCTATACATAATTTTATGTTTTAAAAAGAAGTTTCTTCTGCTCACCAAGGCTGCATTTATTTAATTAAAAATAGAGTAAAACTGTAATATTGTGGAATATTATTACAATTTAAAACCGTTTGCTGTTTAAATATATTTTATAAAGTAATTTATTCCTGTGATCAAAGCTGAATTTTCAGCATCATTACTCCAGTCTTCAGTGTCACATGATCCTTCAGAAATCATTCTAATATGATGATTTGATGCTCAAGAAACATTTATGATTATTTTCAATGTTGAAAACAGTTATTTACATTTTTATTTCATGATGCTATGATGAATAGAAAGTTCAAAAGAACAGCATTTATCTGAAATACAAAGCTTTTGTAACATTAAACACTACCGTTCAAAAGTTTGGGGTCAGTAAGAATTTTTATTCAAAGAAATGAAAGAAATGAATACTTTTATTCAGTATGGATGCATTAAATCGATCGAAAGTGACAGTAAATACATTAATAATGTTACAAAATAATTTTGAAAAAAAAATATTGTACACTATAAATGTTTGAGTATCAAATCATCATATCAGAATGATTTCTGAAGGATCATGTGACACTGAAGACTGGAGTAATGATGCTGAAGATTCAGCTTTGATCACAGGAATAAATTACACTTTACTATATATTCACATAGTAAACAGCCGTTTTAAATTGTAATAATATTTTCGGTAAACTGCTGTTTTTACTTTTCATTGTGCTCTACATGAAATGCAGCATTGGTAAGGCGAAACTTCTTTTAAAAACATTACAAATCTTACCGATCCCAAACTTTTGAGCGGTAGTATAAACTAGCAACTAGTTTTTCATTGAATACTTTTTTACTCTTACTCAAGTAACTATTAATATTATTACTTTCACTTTTACTTTGAGTAAATGTTTCTCTAAGAACTTGTACTTTTACTAGAGTACAGTGGATACTCTCCATAACTCTGTCAACTGTCATTTCACAAGATCAGCGTCTTCCTTTTCTTGGAGTCACGTGTTCTGCTGAGGCAAATCTCGCTCTAGTTGGACGTTTTAAAAATTTCCCGCCTCTAGAATAATCACGCAGCTCATTGGCTCTCCTGTGCTTCCTCACTGTGATCGCGTGATTTCTCCTTCCTTGTGTTTGAATGACAGGCGCGCCTTCACGAGTGACTCAAGATCAGGTTTTCAGCGATTTTTTTACTCAACTTCACACAGAATTATTGTACTTTCTGTGTAAATAAAGTGTAAAGTTGAGAGTCAGTAAAGCACAGATGTGTGAGAAGCAGATGACTGATCCTCCAGATGCTGATCTTCAGTTCTCTTCAAACCAGCAACAGATCCTGGATTATATCAAGTGTTTATTGGATTCACATCATGATTCTGCTTCAAGAAGTACTGCAGAAGATTGAAGGAAACAGCGGGAAATGGAGGGAAATTTATAAGTGAACACATGGAAAGGAGGGACAGCAGAGACACACTTGCTGATTGTAAGTTGTTTTGTTGTTCGTTTGTTCGCTAAAAGCTGTTTGCTGTTTTGCTGACAGTAGAAATCTGTGATGTTAGTGGATGTGGAGTGTAATAAATGAGCGGCCGCGTGCACGAGGTTAGTCATTTGCATAAAACACGCCCAAAACCGTCTCCAAATAAGGGCAGACCTCTCATCAGACCGATGTGGGTTTAACAGGGGAGACCCGTGTGTGTGTGTGTGTGTGTGTGTGTGTGTGTGTGTGGGTGTGATGTCCAGTTAAACCCAGATTGTCCTCATAATTAAGGGTTAGGGGTGTGTGTGTGTGTGTGTGTGTGTGTGTGTGTGTGTGTGTGTGTGTGTGTGATGTCCAGTTAAACCCAAATTGTCCTCATAATTAAGGGTTAGTTAGGGTTGTGTGTGTATGTAAGTAAACAATGTCCAGTTAAACCCAAATTGTCAACAATTTTCATTTAGATACTAATACCAATTCTTGAACAATCGTACTCTTTTCACAATAACATGAAACACCATCAAATGCCAATATTCTGCTTTATTCAGAACTATTTTTATACAAAACTACTTAAAATCTAATGAATAAATTAAGACATTGACATTCAAGGTTCAATTATGTAACTTAAAATAAAATCATAATCTCAAACTGTTCAGTAACACATTTAATCAACATTTTTGAAAAAATGTATGCATAAATGTGTATTCTCACTGGGAAGTGACTGCTCTAGTCAGTGACGGTTAACTAGTAAACTATCCTTTGTTTTTTTTGTTTTTAATTTAATAGTTAAATTATTTTCATATTTCACTTCCCCTCTTCTCTCTTTGCTCTTCACTCACTTCACACCTGCTAAAGATCACATTACAAACTCAGGATTGTTTTTTGAAATATTTAATAAGATTAAGCCAGGTTGAGCAATTGCTGATCATTTTTCTTGCTTTGTTTTATTTTGTTATTCTATATACTGGTATTGAAACATACTTAAGTGATGTGGTACACACAAGGGTAAAATTAAACAAATATGATGCTCATGTTTAATGATGTACTGTAGGTGACTGTCCAGATAAACCAGGGTAGTCCTCATAAGTCATAATTAAATCAGGAAACGCCCACTCCCGCCCTGTCCTCACAGTGCTTTAGAATGTCAGGTCTTCATATTTCCAGACTGTTTCACTAGAATTGAATTCTGAGCAGTCAGATTTTTACCCCATGCCATAATGTTTCTTATTAATATCTATGACAAAGGGAAAGGTGGGTCCCCATAAACCACAATGGAACTTATTTGGGAAAATAGTCCTTATAAACCACCCGTACCGTGTGTGTGTGTTTGTGTTTTTGGATGTCTTCAGGAGAGTTTGAGAGGTTCGGAGGACTTGTCAGGAGAAGAAATACCTGTGCTCTCTTCTGCCGGGTAACGGTCCGATCGGCCCGATGTTGCTCTGCCGCCAGTGTTACAAAAGTGTTAGGAGTAAAGCGCTGCTTTGATCACTTCCGTTAGTCATTAGTCAGGGCGAATACAGCGTGCGTGCGACGTTGTCACTGAAGATCTGGACGCAAGGTTTCAGCATACTTCAGCAGGGAAAACGGCACGGCATTTCTCTGTTGCCAATGTTAGGAGTAAAGCGCTGCTTCGATTCACACTCTCAATAGCCAAGGCAGATATGGCGAACCGCGTCACAGAAGAGCATGGAGCTGGTGCAACAGGTAAGTCAATTCTCATTCCTCCCTCAAACACTTCACATCCTCCCAAGTTTTATTTCCCTTTTATCCTTTACCCCTAATTTGTTGACAACCAAATATGGGCATGGACGGCCGGAAGGAACTTCCGCCCTGCCACACCTGTGATGACCAAACCTAGTAACATGTCATGAACAACCAAAATTAATGTTTTCCCCGTTGATTTCATTTTATTTAATTTAAGTTACAGTTTGTACATATAATATTAAAAGAATAACTAAAAGTTTTTTGGGTTTTTTTGGGCCACGCCATGGCCTGTGGTAGGAGGGGCATCAATGACCGCTAGGGGGGGTACGGCCCTCGAATGCCCCACCACAGTGCCGACACTGCACCAAAATAAAGAACGTACTACAAATGTACTTGCTTGTATTTAAGTATTTTTTTTAATGCACTCAAGTATACTTTTTTTCACCTGGGTTCAGATCCTGTTGGACACTCAGCACATTTCTCTCAGTCTCTTAATTTCTAACTCTTAAGACAGTTAAGAGAGTTATATGTCTAACTCTCTGACAGACTGAAATACTGTCAGAGAATGAAAATCTGCTACAGAGATCTTCAGGTTTCATCATTTCAATTCCTAAAGTCAAATCAAAGTTTCTCATAAATATTAAAGTAAATATTAAAGAGTAAATATTAAACAAGTGTGTTGCAGCCCCAGTCTAGGTCAGGACCGCAACATAAATGACACTGAATGGCTGTTTAAGTACTAATTTTTATTTTCTCAGTTGATCTTTTGATCAATCTTTTTGTGCAGTAGCAACAATATCATAACAAGAAAAATAAACAAAAGAACTGAAGCAAATTATCAGGGGTGAGCAAATGCCAAAACAATAAACAAACAACACTCTAACTTCCCATTAAAGAAACTAACTTCCCTGTGCATCAAAATAAAGAAACCAAAATACAACAATTTAACCTCACTCCTTGTCTAATCAAAAACAGGAAAAAAAGGTAATGGCCGAATAAGGCACTCACCCCCTACAGATTCACACGTGGTTTACAAACATGAACAGTGGACATAAGTTCAGGACATAAGGCTCTCACAATGGCTAACAGCACTCTGTTAGGATGTAACTTGATTTAACAGCATTTTCACTAGAGCTTAACACACAGGACTAACACATGAGCAATCAGGACCAAAGAGAGAGATACAGAGATATGATCATAGCAAGTAGCAAAGAGAGTAGCAATCAGAGAAAGAGTGAGAGCAAAACTGAGAGCGCCCTCCAGCGAGATCCTGGGGAATTTATAGTCCAGGTCTCATCTCTGGTCCAACCATTGACAGTCTCTCATCAAGCCTTGGACCAATCCTGTTAGAGAAGAGACACGGGAACATATACACAACATACAATACGTCATGGACGTAACAAAGTGTGAAAGGACAATTTACAAGGTCAATAAATTCATGATGTTGACAGTATTTGTGTCGCTCAGATTCACTGATGAATGTCAGAGAAACTCATTTCTGACTGAGATCTGAATATGAGAGGAGACGCAAGAGTCTCAGTCTTCATCTGCTCCATTACATGTATTGATCCAAACTCTCAATAGCTTCATGTTTTCTGTATTTTCTCCATTGATCTGGTATCTCACCCCTCCCCTCAAATGTTTTATTGTAGTATTTTTCCAGATCTTTCTGGAATCTGCACACAAACCACTTCCAGTAGGACAGTTCAGAGAGATCAGGAGTGATGCTCCACTTCGCATAAACTCCTCCTGCACTTCTGTAGTCTCTATAAGGGAACCACTTATCTGAGTCACTGTGATAAAAAGATCGATCGTTGTTTGCTACAGATGATGTGCAGATCCAAACAGACAAGTTTGTTGTATCCTTGTACAAAGCACCTCTTATACATCTCACTGTGTGGAAAGAAGCACTGTGATCTTCATCATGGTTTTCTATGGTGTTGGTGCAGATGACTCCACAGAGCGGACACTGAACCCAACAACACTGAGTGAAGTGACCAAACAGAAGCTCATCTGGTCTGAATTTGCGGTCAAGCTTTTTTGGAAATGTCTCAGTATTGAATCTACTGCTAATCTCAGATATTATATCAGTAAGTTCTTGTCTCATCACATCTTCTAGAAGGTCGAAATCATCAACACCATCATGTTTGACTCCACTGAGGTCTTTTTCAGAGAAGATCAGCTCATCTGAGATCTGCTGTGTGAAACTCTTCAACCACAAACCAACATTTCCTCTGTTTTCTTGAACATGTTCAGTAGATTCATGTGCTGCTTTCATGATCTTCTGCTGCAGGAGTTCAATGTTCTCCTTCATCTTGGGTAAAACACTGACACTGAACTTATCAGAGATGTACCGACTGACTTCATCTCTGATGAAACTCTTGAAGTGATCTCTGGGATTATGAATGTAGTTCATGTATTTGACAAAATCCTCCACTTCTGCCAGTGTCTTCAGGATGTGTTTCTCCAGATTTGATCTGTTTCCATTCAGTGATTCACAGTTTGATCTCATTTCATCTGTCAGATCTCTGGCAGTCTTCTTGTAGACGCTCTGCTCAATGGACTCTTTCAGTTTCTGACAGATGATCTCACCAAAAATGACAGCTGATGTTGCACCATGACAGTATTTCTGGAAAATACTATAGTAATCTCCCCTTTTGTTCTCAACATATATTTCAGGATCATTGGCTTCTCTGAACAGTCTGTGTTGGTCAGTGATCTTCTTGTTTGCTCTCTTACAGATGGAAAGAACCAAATCCATGAAGAATTCATTCTTGAACACATATGTCACTCGTCCTTCCTCATGTTCTGTTACTTTCCTCTTGATGTATTCTGAAAGTTGTTGAATGTAGCTGATGTTGTAGCCCATCTTTGAAATGTTAAATGACTGAATCATTCTGTCTGTCTGCTGAGCAACATCTGTGACTAATGATCTGATTTGAGCTTCATCATCTTGATATAGAATATAACCAAACTTCTCTTTGTAAGCATTTTTTATGCATCTTGAAATTCCACTGGATTGCTTTAGTTTTACATAATCTGAATATCTCATCACAGTGAAAATATCCCTGCTCTCCCTCCAGTGATCTACAGGAACACTTCCATAGAGGTCACAGAGGATCTCTCTCACATCTCTCATTACATCAATGTCTCTGATCGCAGGAGTGTCTCTGATGATCTTCTTCACACTCTGTTCCCAGAACAAATCAAACTCTTTCTTCAGTGTTTCTTCATCATTTGTTTTGTCTCTGAGTTTTAAGGCGAGTTCTTTGCTCTTTTCAAAGAGAGTGTTTTCATGATGTGTCCTCTGAGCATCTATCTTTTTCTTCAGGTCTTGCTGCTGAAGAACCTCATTTAATTTCCTCTTTGTTTCTCTTGTAATGTTTTCCTGAAGCTCTTTGATTTTGATTTCAAATGATGTTTTCCACTGAATCAGTATATCTTTATCTTTGTCTTTCTCAAAGAATTCTGACACTGATTTTTCCACTTCTTCACTTGTCTTCTTCAGTTCTCTTCGAAGATCAGTTTCCTCAACCTCATGAATCACTTCATTTTCTATTTGGTTGTGAAGTTTGTTCTCAGTTTCCATCATGGCACTGCGGAGACTCCAGGACCACTTGCTGTATTTGGTCTCCAGTTTCCTGTAGGCTGAAATCTCCAGAGAATTTCTGAAGCTGAAGACGAATCGTTCATTCAGTAAACCCTCCCAGAGATCTTTAATACGATCTTTTAAGTCTTTCAGCATCATTCCATGTGATTTTAAGGCATGAGACATAATAGTCTCCTTCAGTTCTTGAATATTCTCACAGTAGTTTGGGTTTGGTGGAGCCATGGGTGGGTTTCCCTCCCAGAGATGAGCAAAATACTTCACATCTTTATCAACATCAAATCTAATGACATCACTGAAACATTCAGCATCACCATCTTCCTCTTTAGCAGCGAGTTTTGTCATCTGATCCAGTGTCTGCTGCAGTCGTCTCCTTCCCTCCATGTTTTTCTCTCCAGCTGTGACGTCTGAGACGTTCTGATGCACAAACACACAGCTGGGATTCAGTCTGACCTTCTTCATCCTCATGAAGGCCTGAACAACAATCTGAAGAATGTCCTGCATCTCAGATGGGTTTTCTCCAAAGATGTTAATGAAGGTCAGATTTCCAAGACCAACAACAAATGTGGCCAATTCATTGTCATGATGTCTTGTTGATCTTCCAGTCAGATCTAGAGCACGAAGACCTTCAGTATCAACAACCAGAATATAGTCAAAGTTCATCTGTGTTTTCATCTCGTCTGACACTCTGACCAGCTGCATGAAAGCTCCTCTGGTGCACCTGCCAGCACTGACGGCAAACTGGAGTCCAAACATGGCATTCAGCATGGTGGATTTTCCAGAGCTCTGAATCCCTAAAACTGACAGCACAAAGACTCTCTGGTCTCCCAGTTTCTGGATGAGTTGATCTAGAACAGCAGAGATCCAGATCACAGGAACATGAGCAGCATCTCCATCCATCAGCTCCAGTGGAAATCCAGAGATCATCATCTCTGCTGCAAGACTTGGGAGAGAAGAGAAGTGAACCTGCAGGTCTTTCTTGGTCTTCTTCACAGATGAACATGATTCATAGATCTGACCGATCTCCCTCATGATGTGCTCCAGACCAAACGCTGCAGCTTGAAGATCCTCAGATAATCTCTCAAGTTCAGTTTGTGCCGCTTTGAGATGCTCTGATTTATCGTTGTTCTGTTTCAAATTTTTAACTGCTGACCATGTTTTATCATACATTTGATGTAGAGCAGAAAGATCAGCTGATGTATATTCATCTAGGAGGATTCTGAGCCAATTAAGAAAAAACATCTTTTCATGTTTAGCATCTGAGTTCATTTCTTTAATGAAGAGCTTCATAAACTCACTGATGTCAGGTTCATGCTGTTGTTCACGGATTTTTTTCATCTCTGTTTCTTTCTCACTAGTTTCCATTTCAATGTTTTCTCCTCGAGGTCGATGTAGTTCTTTGTTCTTCTGACTCCACTGATGCCACAGTTTCCCCTGATGAGGCAGAACTGATTCTTTGATTTCTCTCAGATCTTTCTTCTCCAGTAAACTCATCATCTGCTGTGCTGCTTCTCTTCCTCTCCTGCAGTCTTCATCATCTTCCTCATCTACTCTGATGTCTGAGTGTTTGGACACATCTTCAAGTCTGAAAGCTGAAGATGATTCTGAGAGACAAATATTTATCGCTCTTCTGAGTTCTTCAGATACATCTGACTGATTTCTGTCTTTCAGACCAATCTTGAATTTCCCTTTCTTTATCTCAGTTACAGTAGATTTATCCTCAGTCAAAAGACAAATGAGTGGCTTATTGTTCCTGTACATGTTCTGGATCTTCGCTGCATGTCTGTCATTCCTGTCCAGTCGTGTTAGAAGAACAACATTGACTGAGCTCATTTCAGTGAGGATCTGCAGCTGTTTCTCATGGTCTCCTGCATCACCGTGTAGATTACAGAACGCAACAAAGTCAGTGAATTTATCCGTGTTTTTCCTAGAGGGGCAGAACCAGGTGATCTCCACCACTCCATCCATCAGGACTCTGGTTCTGCTGCTGCCTGGGCAGTTCCTGTGGAAGAACGTGTTGTGTTTCTCATTGATCAGACTGTTCATCAGCTGAGACTTGGATGAAGACACAGAGCCAAACCTGAAGAAAAACACCATTGGAGTTTGTATCTTGTAGATCGGCTGGGTTTGACTGATGATCTCATTGTCATTGTTTCTGATCTTCCAGCTCTTGTGGATTTGTCTGAATGTCCAGAGAGGAAACTCAATCTGTTGTGTGAATGGATCAGGAACAAGCAGAGGCAGAGCGTACTGACACTGGGACAGTTTAGTGACCATCAGCTGCTTCAGGAAAACATCAGAACAATGAAACACTGACATCTGGACATCCATCGGGTGGATTCGCTCAGACTGACTGATTTCTGTGTTTGACAAAGAGATGTTATGAAGAACATGATCAAAAATATCACCCTCATCTTCAGAAGACTCACTGTCTCTTTGTTGTGTGTCATTCTGTTCATTGTTCTCTTTCATTTTAATGTATCTTGCTCTGTAGTTCATCATCAGTAGTTTTTGTATGAAAGTGTGAACCAGCTCTTCTTCAGCACAAGACTCATGAGACTGTAATGAATGAACAGTTATCTGAAGAACATCTGCAGCTCTCAGTTTGAGGTTCCTGTCCTTAAGAACATCTGCAGCTCTCAGTTTATTGAGGTGCCTGTCCTCAAGATGACGTCTGTGAAATAGGTGCTCTATTTTATTTCTTTCAGTCTCTCCTGCTGTTTCGATGTTCTTGTTTTCTCCCTGTTGAATAAATGAACAGCATTACATTTACTAAGGTTTTGTAAGGACCACCCATTGGCCCAACAGAATCAAATAAAAGGTATAAAAGGTATTCTGTGTGCATTTCTTATATCATGCTTCTGTAAATTTGACTTGTTTTAGATTTCAATTTGAGTCTCCAATTTCAAGTGATTCTTATTTATTTAGTTATGTTAGCAAGTCTAATATCTGTAACAATATCAAAATGATTTGTATCCGTATTCTGATAAAACCGGACATGGGGTGGGCTTTAACCGGAAGTACAGTTTGAGAAGACCGTTTTCTATGGTTTTAAATGTATTTGTTTCCTTTGTAGTTATCATTGAACAAATGTGCCTTGTAAAACATATCATAAATCAAACATCTTCTATTTCAATCAATAATACAATAACTGAGTTACATCATTATAAAAGTAACTAGTTACCAGGGAAAGTAACTATTGCGTTACTTAAAAAAAAAAAAATAATAATAATAATATGTCAAATAACTTGAATGCCCCCAATATTAAATATAAGTCTAAGAATAAATTATTCTTGATCCGACTCGTGACTCATGATCCGCTCTTGCTTATGAAATTTCTCTGTACTGTACAATACGTGTTGGTATAGCCATAAAGAAAATGTAGTTTCATATTTATGTTTAAATAGTCCAGTCCTATGTTATGTTTTAAATTAATTTACTTGATTATGAAAAGTGAACACCATGAGTAAGATGCATCATAAGATGCGCAATATATCTGGAGGCATGGAGTGGGTCAGACATGGTTTTGACCACTTCATTAAGTTTTGTTTTGTAGAAAGCCTTTCTTTAAAGTGAATTTCGTTTTGTAAAAATTGTATCTTAATTTTAATCAATGTTTCATCAACCAATTGCCTGGATTTAATAAATAAGAAGCAAATATAGCAGACATTATAATCATGGCAGGCGTGGGCGCGATCACTGGCGCGTGAACTGGAGCGCGTCTTATAGGCTAAATGAACCGAAACTCAGCGTATAGGCTGCTTGCCTCAGAGACATGAGAAATATATCTATAGAAAGCTTGAAATATCTAAAAACGAAAAGAAATAGGCTACTCTGATTATGTAGCCTAATCCGAATGAAATGTGCATTTCCTCTCTAAGTGCGTCCAGTATGAGCAGATGATGAGAGTCAACAATGTCAGCTTCATCTTTGCAGCCGACACTGATTCAGAAAACATTATTTTATTAATAAACAATTAAAATGTCTCCTTGCTGTTTTGGTTACATTCATAATCATTAATTTTGCACGTTCTTTATGGCAAGCTTTATGCGTGCGCTATAGCCTATATTACGATCATTATTATGGTTTATTCTCTCCAGTATTTAAGAAATTAAATTAATATGAATGTGATTAGTCAACTAATGGCTTAAATAACGTTTCTGAAAGTGCTTCGACGGAAACACGGCCACAGTGCGTCTTTGTGTTTACAGTGGTTGGCATCCACTAGGGGTGTGAGGAGACAGGTATCTCACGAGACAAGACGAGACTCGAGATTGAGTTCACGAGACGAGACAAGATGGTGAAATACATGACTAGAAAAAATATTCTGCAGGTGTATTTGAAATGTTTTAACTAATCATCTTGTAATAAATGTCATTTCAGTTCTACTTTCTGAGTATTAATTATCATATGCAGTAAAAGACAACAATACTCAAGTACTGTAAAAGGTTTTGCCACTAACTCAACTGACTGACTTCTCTTCTGTATGATTTCAGTCTCTTCAGGCCTTACTGTACATGATTGATGAGCTTCTACAACTTTTGACCTCCTAACTGAACTCCTTTTCACAAACTGATCATAGAAATGAAAACAGTATAAATGAAAATATTAACACTTTACAATAAGGTCTCATTTATTAACATAAATATATTAATCAACTAACAATGAGCAATATATTTGCTACAGTATTTATTAATCTTTGTTTATGTTAGTTAATAATAAAAATAGTCATTCATTGTTAGTTCATGATAGTTCACAGTGCATTAACTAATGTTAACAAATGAAACCTTATTGTTTGTGCTTAATAAGATTAAGAGAAAACTGTTATTCATTTTTATGGTAACACTTTACAATAAGTGCAACCATAATCACACTCTCTCAATATTCAAAGTGCAAATAAGACCAATTTTTCTTTGATACAGAGCTGAGAGATGGTTACAACTACACTGCCCAGCCTAAAATAGCTTTCATATTGAGAGATATCTGTATTCATCAGGGAGCCGCTTTCAAAATGCGGGGTATTGAAATCGCGTTTGAATGCGCGCTTGTTTACTTTCACTTTCAGCGATCGCGCGTAAATATGGAGCGGCGGCGCCGTTATCCAACTGAATTAAATGTTTTTTGTTAAATACAAAGCAAAACGACAGTGGAGGTGTAATGTAAATGTAGCGGTGGAATATTCTTTCCTAATCATCCTAACACTCTGTCATGGCAACATCACGAGACTACTTTTCGCCTCGACGAGAAATCTCGTCACAGTTTAGTCTCGCTGTAAACATGTTAGGCTGTAGGCTACACTTCAGCCAAAAATAATTAATTTAAAAAAGTAACGGCCAACTCACCATATGGTAACGGTAACGGAGTTAATTTATTTAAAAAGTAATGCGTTACAGTATTAGTTACTGTCAACTAGTAACGCGTTCCTGCCCAACACTGATGTTAAGTAAAAGAAAGAAAGATAAAACTTTTTTTTTTTTTCTCTCAGAAGAACTTTATGTATAGTGTTACCCATGTCAGGACAATCATTCACAATCTCAAATAAGAGGACGTCAGACAGCATTTAAATTATCATGACATGTGTGTACTGAACAAGACTCACTCTCGAAACCTTGATAAAATGTGATGGTATAAAACTCACCACATGTTTTTCTCCAGTCTTTGATGTTGTGGTGTCCTCCATTCTTTCTTTATTGATTATGGGTTCAACATCTTAAAGGAAGCAGAAAGGGAACAGGTGTAATTTGAAAATGTATTTTTCCCCACACTTTATTTGTAAATTTCACCACGCATTACAAAGCATGCCAACATTTCAAAATAAGGTTCTTCATTGTAACATTTGACTATGTAACTACAGGAATTACGAGGCCGCGTGAATGCACCTGAAAACCGTGCATGTCACAGGGACGTGCAGAGAGTTCCAGAGAGTTCAAATAGAGGCCAATGTGATTAAATCTTGTTTTAATTCAAAGAAACAGATAGTCTATGCATGACATGTCATTTTATTTTTAACTAAAATGAGGCGATCTAAACATGGCACGCTCACTCTTGTGTAATATGTTTCATTCATAGTGGAAGCCAGAGGACACTCTCTCGCAAAATGTCCAAAATGGTTTCGTAGAAGTAAATCAGCAATAGAGGGTATGCACGTGACGTCACCCAGCAAGCAATAGCCGTCATTTCACCATCTCGGTTAACAATAGACCCGATATAGTCCAGCTATGTGTAACCCACTTTTAGCCAAAATAATCTTTCCTTTGGTTACATGTCGTTTTTGCCAAAATAACTTGCGAGTTGTATGATATTGCATCATGTAAGTGAAGTCAACAGTGATCACAAGGTGTTTGGTTTCATATCTTTAACATGTTATATTGTGTAGGCTGTGCGTAGCCACAATTTAGCTCGTAGTCAGACCGGCTATTTGTAGCCCACCTATAGTCAATCCTGATTTATTGTAGTTTTTGGACAGGAAGTGCTTGAGATGGTTGATATCTCATCATGTTCACAATGTCAATGATTTCTACAAGATGTAAGTGGCATTTCATGACATGGTCTATATGTAGTCACGATTTAGCTCTGAATTGGACAGGTGATGTGCAGTCTGCTTTTAGTCAACCCGGTGAAATCGAGGCAATTTATAGTCTAATTTTTACGGCTTGATCATTATGATATGAAAATATGAGTTTTTGATTTGGCAAGGCAAGTTTATTTTGTATAGCACATTTCAACAACAATTTTCAAGGCAATTCAAAGTGCTTTACATAAAATATGGAATTTATGGAACCGACAATTAATCAGGTTGTTTTATAAAAAAAAAAATTAATTTAACTTTTTTGTCAATGTTTTATATATTTATTATGTTAAGTTGTAAAATGTTCCATTTTTTAAAATGTTTATTTTTTATTGTATTTGTAAAATTTAATTTTCATTATTATTTATCTTTTTGTATTATCTTGAGTTCTTTTTTTTTTTTAAATAAAAACTTTATATTTAATTTGTTTGGACGGATTGTCATTTATGAGAACCTGTTTGTTACAGCCACTGCCATAACACAAGAGAGGGATGACACAACAGCTCGGTCAAATAGGGGAATGAAATAAGACAAAATATAATAATGAGTAGGGGAAATTAGACAGGAAAATAAAGGGCTAAACACAAAAGAGAGCGCAGCTCCATCTCGGGATGGCCTCTCAAGTTCCGCCACTGAAGTGTGGCAACTTGGCTTCCTTTAAGCACAGGACAATAGTCCACAGGTGTAAGGAATCTGCTAAATAGGACAAATGTAAATCACGCTTTCCCTGCCCCTAGAGGGCAGGCAAATACATAAATAAACATACATGTAACACTGTTATATTTAAGTGAAAAGAATCCTTTAGCCATTGTTTTGTTGTCTATCACATGTATAGATGTAGTCATTCATTAGCTGTATATTTGATGACTAGTCTATTGTTGGGTTATGGTTAGACGTCTATTAGATTTTCACTGACAGCCCCAATTTTGCCTCGTTTAGCCTAGACTGCCGGGCTGTGTTTTGACGGCTATTTTGAGTGGCATAAAGACTGAGCGGCAGCATTGGTTTTCAGCGTGAATGCAGTGAAAAACACACAAAACATCCAAAACGGGAAAGAGTTTTGCGACTGACTAGATTTGACACAAAATCTGAGGTATATTTTTAAAGACTGCTGAAAGCTACAGAAAAGTGAAGCAAATAGGTCGCTGCAATTCACAGAAACAGCTGGACTCCACGCAAAGAAACATGTTTTGCAGTTATCATTTTGTGTCAAAATTTTGGATTTTGGGGTAAAATCATACTAATACTATAGTACTCGAGTCCGGACTCGAGATGTTTTTCTGTTTTCTCAGACTCGTTGATATTTGCATTTAGACTTGTCTCAGACTTGGTCATTGGTCTCGCCAAAAGTTCTAGTTGGTCTCGACCGAGTTCAGCAGGACAGTCTCACTTCTTTCCAATTCCGAGCCGATCCAGCGGCGCCGCACAGGCAGTAACGTCAGCCGTGCATTCTTGCTTTCTTCTCTCCAACGACAAAGTGACACACACCCGTGTGGGCGCCTCCTCTCCCTCACTCGTCTCAGGGTCTACCAAAGAGCTCAGAACCCAAGAGGCGACACTTTGATACTTTTTGGGTAACAGTCACTAGATGGCGCTCCAGTAGCGCGGCCGCCATTATGAGGTGAAAATACTAACTGGACCATAGAATCCTTCACATCTTACGCACCCAAAATCGGCGAATTTCACTGCCAAATCAGAAGCGCAATAGAACAGTTTTTTAAATTAAGTCATCAGTAAATTGTATGATCCTACAGTAAATGTTGTATTGTCTTATATATATGTTATATTTTAGCAGAATCCCACCATTCATCCATCTGAGGTAACGTAGGGGAGAACCGGGACGAAAGTAACGCGGGATGAAAGTAACAGTGATTTTTTCAGAGCCCTGACAACATTTGCATTTCAAGTTATGACAGCACATTCAGCACGCAACCCTTGACGGAGCTGCCAAATATCATGTGATTTTGTCATCGTTTACCACGGTTAGGTCAGGAAAAACGTTTTCGAATACGGTAAATAAATTGCTGAAGCAGTACTTTTTTTTTCTAATTACAAGTTGTGTTTCTCGTTTCTTGTGCCACAATAATGATCAATCTACAGATTATTTAGTGCTGTAACATATCCTGAAGTTTGACTTATTTATTTTACTTGGTCCCACTTTATATTAAGTGGCCTTAACTACTATGTACTTACATCAAAAAATAAGTACAATGTACTTATTGGGTTCATATTGAATTGCAAAACACTTTTGCTGCTTTTGAGGTGGGATACGGGTAAGGATAGGGAAAGCGCTGGTGGTATGGGTAGGTTTAAGGGTAGGGGTAAGGGTTAAAGGATGGGTCAACAGTGTAATTATAAATGTAATTACAGAAATTAATTACAGATGTAATTACCTGCAGGTGTTTTTAAAATATAACTACAATGTAAAAACATGTATGTACACAATAAGTGCATTGTATCAAATGATTAATTTAAATGTAAGTACATAGTAGTTAAGGCCACTTAATATAAAGTGGGACCGTCTATTACAAACAATTTATTAAATGATAAAAATCAATAAATGTAACTGAACAAAAATTTGCATTGCATTTACATTAATCTTTTACATTTACAGACATAGACATCAATTTATCTGCTAACTCTTAATTAACCATTAATATAGGCTAATATATATCAATGAAGCAAAGATGTAATATGTGTTGCATATAATTTAATAGGTCATCAAACGCATGTGTGATTAAACTTTCATGACATAATCGAAACTTACAGCCATAAGCGCGGGAAATGGGGGTGCTGGGGGTGATGTAGCACCCCCTGTTTTCACAGGACAGGCAGCCTCAAAGCTGGGTGCAATTTTGAAATAGCCTACTGGATATGCATTTTGTATTTTATCTCAAATGACACTACCCACATTATTTTTGTATTGTAATCCATTATTATACATTTACATGAAACACTGATGCAGAAGTTGCACTAGTTAATTATTAGGATATCCATCACTCTGACGGAGTTAGTTGAGTTTAAAACGTCTTTTGTTTTTATTCATTATGTAATTTCCCATGTATATAATGCCACTCTATTTTGTGTTTGTAGATTTGTGTATCATTTAAATATAACATAATAAAGATAAATATTTTCAACAATTAAAAATGACTTTAAATGAAAGAAAACACGGGTTCGCATGACTGATAACACCTCAGTAAAGTCAAATTATTCATTAGTTGCTTTTCACACCATGATCTAATACAAAAAGCCTCAAAACAATATTGGAGATCATAAGTTTAATATAACATAAGTTCTAAATATGGTGCATGCTTGCCCAATTTGGTTAAACAAAACTCCCGTTCAACCTGTTAATCAATCCCCCGTCCAAATATTAATTAAAAGAAAAGTCGTGACAAGATCATTTTTATACAGTGGTGTAATAATTCATAGAAGTATAATCCATACTGCTGTATGATATTCATTTCAATTTGACATTTGACTTTTTAATTTGTGGTGCGTTTTTCATGTGCCTATTCAAAATTTCGATTTCAAAATGTTTGCGTATGAACTTCTGTGTGTCATTTGTTATTTAACTGTATATTCTTGTTGAAATATAAGTAAAAAGAGTGTTGTGGGCTGGTTTTGGACATATAATTTCTGGCCAACTTTGAAAATGGGCCGGTTAGTAAGAAGTTACAGTCAATCCACTGTGTGCAACAGGTTCCCTCGCAGATGAAACGTCGAAATGAAGATGAAAGCACAGTCTGGCTTGATCGCCATCTTTACTCCCCGCGTCATGCACGTCCGCACCACAGAAAAATTTTGGTTCAGTATACTCTAATCTGTAACCAAAATCTTTATTATTATTATTATTATTATTATTATTATTATTATTATTTTAACTCCGATGTGTTTCCTTTTGGTCCCCGACCAGGTAAGTGTTATTTCTTTTCTTTTTAAGGTTTCAAAATAAAAAATTTATTAACAAGCTATTTCAAGCTATTTCACTCCACTTCTTCTCTCTCTTTCTCTCTCCTTCAACCATTCTGCTGTTGCACTCTCGCTTTCGTGCACGCGAGTGATTCTCGTAAAGTTGAAGTGTCAATACAATCTCTTTTAGGCATATTATATTATCTTTCATATTATAATATTCTTAATTGTTGCAATTATTTAGGCTATACACTCATTTAAATCACATTTTAACCACTTTTTTTAGAAGGGGGTTGATTGACAGGTGGGAGCAGAGGTTGCTTTAAACAAAACTAGTAATTGTTGGGTTTTTAAAAACAAAAGAGCAAATTTAAATATTCCACTTAAGATTTTTACAACTGTTACTGGTACTGTATACATGGATTCTCTCTTTCTCTTTGTGTGTGCAAGAGAGAGAGAGAGAGAGAGCGCTGTCTGCCAAGTGACACGATGTTGCATAGCTTAAGTAACGTAAGATGCGCAGCTTTAAATACAAAGTAACAAGTGTGATAAATTACAATTTAGTTATCAGTCACGCAATATGTAACAAATGCTTTTATCAGCACGTGTGAAAGCTGGATCTTTCCCGGGAGTGATAGGGCTACGCCATATAATAATATTTAGAACCACCACAGTGCGAAATGTGTACTCAAACAATAAATATTTATAATATTGCACACGTCCTCCACCAAATAAGCCTGTGATTTGCGCTTTCCATGTCTTTCTGATAATAAACACTTCTGCTTTCCGCGTCCCGTGTGAAACCTCCTTTATGTTGTAGTGGTACTGCGGCCCAAACTCTGATAATTGCTAAATCGATCAAATTAAGCAATTAAAGTCAAACCTGAGTGTTGATGTCTCTGTGTGGGTATCATCTGTCCAACTCCAGAGGTTCTGAACGTTCTCTTCAGACCCCTTTATACTTATAGGAACAACGGTTCCTGGCAGTCATGTCAGAAAGTGAAAGTGTTTTCTGCGATGACACATTTCCTTTTTGTAGAGAACCGTTAGCCTATTTATTTTGTATAGGAAATATCTTGTCACACAGAGATGTACAGATTATTTCATAATGTCTGTACATCTCTGGCTGACCAAATCTGTAAAATATATAGTATAAAGGGTTAAAGCATCTTTGGGAGCAAATCAATACTATGGCAAACACACAGTTGCAAATGTGGTCCGATTTACACTAAATTAAGAAGATGCAATTGAAAATTGCCCTTAAAAGAAGGCACACAAACCTGTTCTTCACAAGATAAGTGTGAACCTTGCCTTATGACAACTTTAACAGGACCTGAGAGAACACAAAATGATTGCTAAAGACCTCGTGCTCATCAATCAATCCACAATAAGATACATTTACCTTGAAAAGCAGTTAAGTACAGACTAGAAAGGATTTTTTTTTTTTTTTTTTTTTTAAGTGAAAGTTTTAAGAGTGATTTTTTTTTAAGTTATTTTTTTGGCCTTTTTGTGCCTTTATTAGGCAAGACTGTATATCAAACAGGAAAGGGAAACAGGATTGACAGTCAAGCTGAGACTCAAACTCTGGTCTATATGTTGAAACACTGGCTGCACTTTATGAGCAATGACTGCACTAATGCCAGTGACAAGTAATATCTTTGTTCATTCATTTTACAAGCTAATTCCTTTGGCTCAAATTAATTTCTTTACAAGTTTTTATAACTCAAAAGGACTGATGCAAACAGTTGTGTAAATTTACATAAATATTATTTATATTTTTATATATTCTGTCAAGCTTAGAATGTTTTAATTTTGTTTTTATTCTCTGACTACAGGATGTAGGTTTGTAAGAGGAAGTGGGGGTGGGAGGGTGCGGAGCCCGTGGCTGTTCTGTACACAAGCATCAATGTCTTGAATTTGATGCGAGCAGCGACTAAGAGAGGTGTGACATGAACATCATGCTCAGTTAGGAAGGGCCTGATCTTCCTGATGTTGTACAGTGCATGAGATCAACCATCAAAGATCATTTCAAGAGCACAAAACCCATCACAAAACACTTCCAAAACACTTATACATTTCTGTGTTCTGTTGAAAACAAAGGAAGATATTTAGAAAAAAGTTTGTAACCAGGTACTACTATGGAAGTCAATGGTGGCCAAAAGCAACCTTTCTTCAAAATATCTTCCTTTGCATTCAGCAGTACAAAAAATATATATATACAGGTTTGGAACAAACCTAAGGTTGAGTAAATAATGACAGAATTTTCATTTTTGGGTGAACTATCCTTTTAAAACCAGATATAGGAGCTATTTGTTTCAGTTTGTGTAGTTTTTCTTTCATGTTGTATTTTCTTTCATGATGTTTTTTGTTGTCAAAACGTGAAGAAGGTTAAACAAACTTTTTGAGCTTGATGGACTTCTTTATTGTTTGTTGCGGTTTGAATTTTGAGCAAAGAAAGATACAATAAATGGATTGGAATATCCAACTTTATATTTTGAGGTATGGACATTGTATTTTATAGTCAATCTTTTCAAGAACCAAGAATGCATTAAAACCAAGATCTAAAAATTGGACAATTGTCCACCTACAACTTAAAGTCAAAAAGTTTGACAGTACAGGAGCTGGTTTTGATGTAGCTACGCTTTAAGTCAGACATTTGGTTCCCATAACGTAGGGAATACACACACACACACACACACATTCATTCAGTTACAGGGAAATGGTGAGGTTATTGTTCGGAGGTGAATGGATTCCCCAATTGTTTAGCTTTTAAGTTTCTTTGATCGTAACCTGAGAGAATTAATACACTAGCAATTCAACAATAGTTTCATTTGCTTAATAAAATTGCACCAGCTCAGCACAATTACGAGTCCTTGTGTTACTTGCTTGGCCGCTGCTTTAAGCGCGTGTTCCCTTCGTGACAGAGTGGAAGGAAGCGGCGTGGCTTCTGAAGGACGACGTCCGTGGGGAAATAGTTGGCTTTGCAGAAAATGGAGTCTTCGTTGAATAGCCGCAGGGTTTACGCGTTGTTGTGTGGGTGTCTCTCTGCGTCTCAAGGAGTTGTTGGAAACAAAGGACTTTTGGTGAGTCGAAGGTTCTTGCAGGGGTTTGAGTGAGTCTTGAAATGGTTTGGCTTGCAGGCAGGACGATGTTTGGTCCGCCGCCTCAGCGAATGCCAAGACGAAGTGCAAAAGCCGAAAGCAAAAAGCAAAAGCCATTTCACAATGCGCGGTATTGAGTTTTGAACGGTTTGTTGGTTCCGCCTTTCCTATTGTTTTAGCCAATCAAGGTCCTGCTTTGGGCGGGGTCCAACGCCCAGTTCTCCTGTCTTTGTATACAATTAGCATACTGTCCTTACAGTCCTTTGTTCTCAAACTTAGGGATTTTGGTCAGAACTTAGAGAAGTTAATTTTGCTGGTTCAAAAGTCATACATCTGACATAAATCAATTTTGCACCAAAATACTGGAAAGCATTCATCCATCACAACCATACCAAACAGTACACACTTTCTGTAATTGAGGTAGATTTTCTTCAAATTTACCAGTAATCAATATTTAAAACACACAGAAAGAATTACATACGTTCCACGAACAACACAAAAACATACTTAATACGTATGACATATTAGAGACTGCTTTTTGGTGATAAGTTCATATCTTTAGCAGTATTTTTCTAAATTGTCTCTGTTGAACTTTGGAATGTCTTTTGAAATGCAAAGCTGGGCAAAGGGAAGGTTTCTTGTGGGTGATTCCCATGGTGCCCTGCTTTGATCTTCACCTCGAGATGTGTCGCAGGTCTAAGTTTTCCTGCGGGAATTTACGCCTTGTATCTTGGACTTTGTTGATCCACCTGTTCCTTCGTCAACAAAGTGAGAGATAGTCTTTTTGATCTGTCCCTTCAGTAAATGGTCTCCAAATGGTGGCAATTGGAGAACAGGATCTTTCAGCAATACTGTGATTCATGTAGGTCTTGGTGAGGGAATGAGTTGATTCTTTTTGATCTTTTAATGTGTCATTTAATGTGCTTCTTTCAGTAATAATCCTACAGGCCATAAAGAAGACTTTGTAATAATTCATCAACTTGAGTTCTTTAGCAATCGCTTGGCATAAATCTGCACTTTTCATTGATTGAGAATCACTTTGAAGCAGTCTGAAGCGCTGTTGCGCGAGCTTGTAGAAAGCGCAACAGCGCCGCCTTGTGACTTTGCAAAGTGCAGCGCCTGTGGGAATGTCAGTGGGAGTAAACAGTTCTGACGCACACATAACGAGCAGGTATGAAACGACTAGTTTATCGATCGCGGATGGTTTCGTTATCTTGCGCGGATATAAAAGTATAAGAGGATAAAAATAATAAAAGCAAAAACGTGTCTCTAAATATACTTGGGCAGCCGTTATTAAACGTGGGCGGCCTGCCCAAGTAAAGTCTATGTGTGGGAAGCACTGGATTCGATATATTGTGATAAATTGCGATACTGTAAGAAAGGCGATATAGTGCGATATTTCTTGTTTTTTTTCTTTTTTTTTTTTTTTTTTTTAGAAAAATTTAATTTTAGAAAAAACGGTCATAAAGAACACACCACCATTTGCATAAAACCTTACAACTTTATTTTATTTAATCAATACAGTACAATTTGCATTTATATAACTAATCACTATTTTGTGCAATCTAAGGGAAAAAAGTAAAGTGACTGCAGGATTGTTTAGGTGTATGTTTTAAAGGTTCATAGTATAGCAGTTTTAATTTCTAAACTATTTAACAACTAGTGCATAGTCCATTTCATGACTGAATGTCTGTTTGTTTTTTTATTTAATACTGTAAAGCTGCTTGCTTTAAAGCAGTCTGATGTATAGTGCTATTTAAAGATGCCCTCGAATGAAAAATAGAATTTATCTTGGCATAGTTGAATAACAAGAGTTCAGTACATGGAAATGACATACAGTGAGTCTCAAACTCCATTGTTTCCTCCTTCTTATATAAATCTAATTTGTTTAAAAGACCTCCGAAGAACAGGCGAATCTCAACATAACACCGACTGTTACGTAACAGTCGGGTGTACGCCCCCAATATTTGCATATGCCAGCCCATGTTCCCAACATTATGAAAGGCATTACACAAGGGCAGCCAGTATTAACGTCTGGATCTGTGCACAGCTGAATCATCAGACTAGGTAAGCAAGCAATAACAACAGCAAAAAATAGCAAGTAAACTGTCTTTCTAAATGTTTCGTTAGCATGTTGCTAATGTACTGTTAAATGTGGTTAAAGTTACCATAATTTCTTACTGTATTCACGGAGAAAAGAGCCGTCGCTATTTTCATTTTTAAACACTTGCAGTCTGTATAATTCATAAACACAACTTCATTCTTTATAAATCTCTCCAACAGTGTAGCATTAGCCATTAGCCACGGAGCACTATCAAACTCATTCAGAATCAAATGTAAACAATATAACAGTATGCAATACTCACATAATCCGACGCATGCATGATGAACACTTTGTAAAGATCCATTTGAGGGTTACATTAGCTGTGTAAACTTTGTTTATGCACTGTTCAAGGCAAGCGCGAGCTCTGTGGGCGTGGAGCACGAGAATTAAAGGGCCAGTAGCCCTGAATCGGCTCATTTATAATGATGCCCCAAAATAGGCAGTTAAAAAAATGAATTAAAAAAAATCTATGGGGTATTTTGAGCTCAAACACATTCAGAGGACACATTCAGGGGACACCTTAGACTTATATTACATCTTTAAAAAAAGTTCTAGGGCACCTTTGCCTTCTCTGAAGTGCTGAACAGAGCTGGTGCAAACATATCCACATCGCTATGATCAGATGCTTTCTTTATGCTGTCACCGCTGTCATTTTTTGTTTTTTTATTTTGTTACTGCATCGCCAGATTCAATGAGTTTTGGATTATATAACAGTCTATTTTGCAAACAACTGACCCTTGTTGATCTCCTTAGTGGGTTCTTTATAGTTGAAGCCAAAATGAGTCCACACTTCAGCTCTGTATGCCGCAGGAGAGGAATAATTCTATCGTCTTGTGAGCTTGGTTTGCTAATGCTAACGCACTTCTCCGGCTATGCGTCAGACCTCTACTTAATAAGAGATCACACTCAATTTAAGTATATTTTAAATGATTAAATTCTTCTTGCTGACAAATGAGTGAAATCTAGTGGTTTGAAGGAAAGTGGCAAAGTATAAAGATTTAAAATGACAATTAAAGGCTCTCTAAGCGATCCTGAGCGGAGTAACTTCCTGTTGACGTTCGAAGTGTTGTCAAACAAAACAGAGGCTAGCTAGACCCTCCCTCCTCCTCCTCCTGGCCCTCCCCTCCGTGCTTCCTGAAACAGTCATGAACGCGCATTTAAAATGTAAGTAGCTTGCGTATTGACGCTGCTTGTCTGTTATTGGCTGGAGCATGTTTATTATGTTAAGTGGTCCAGGCTGCATCAGTTTGTTTTTATTGCCGTTTTCGACTTGGGTAAAGTTGGTTTTATATTGGCACATTCGGACATCCGTATTCAATAGCCTTGTTAATCACACTACATTGGACATTCAGTGGACATTCACAAGTAAATATGCCATTAAAACAATACTTGCCTATTTTGATCGACTGTGAAAAATGTTGTAAGTTGACAATCGTTGGTTGTCAATATCATGTCGCTGCTTAAAATTCGCAAACATTAATTTATTGCACATTTATTGGAAAGTCTGAATTTATCAGAAGTCCGAATGTGCGAATATAAAACCAACTTTACCCAAGTCTCCTGGAGGGCCACTGTCCTGCAGAGTTTATCTCTAACTTGCCTCAACACACCTGCTTGGAATTTTCTTGCCTATAGTAAGAACTTGATTAGCTGGTTCAGGTGTGTTTAATTAGGGTTGGAACTAAACTCTCGAGACGGTGGCCTTCCTGGAGCAGGATTGGAGACCCTAGAAATAAAGAGTGTTTTCAGCAGTTTCTCTGTTAATATTGATGATCCTCAGACTATCAACACTCATTCAACAAGACAATCAGATCACCTCACTTTATTCTGAGTGTTTGCTGTTAGAAACTGATTATTTGAGTCAGGATATATGAGATAAGACTATAAAACTGATCTATTGAAAGACAATTATTTCTCACAACATCGAAACAATCACACAAACGAACACAAAATCGCTCAGAGGTGCGTTTCCCAAAGCGAACTATGGTCGCAAGTTCCGTCGTTACCAATAGAGTTCAGTGGGACTTACGACCATGGTTCACCAACGATGCTTTCGGGAAACTCACCCCAGGTCTGAATGAATTCATCATATTTTCCTCACATGCTGCACTAAATGCTTATTTCAGCAGGAAGACGACAGAAAAGACACACAAGTATCGCTGTGCTCGATGAAAACAACACAGAAGTGAGCCTGTCGCTTGATCAAACTGTATAAAGTGTGTTTGATGATCGTGTAAATATGAGAAATACAATGAACTGCTCGACTCTCCTCAGAAGACTCGACGCTGAAACTGAAATGACGAGCTGTGACGTCATCGGTCAGAGACGCGCCAAATAGAGGGGCTGCGTCCGACAACTGGAAAATGCTGCCTTCCGAGGACACATTTCAAGGTAGTAAGGCATCAAGGCACGTCCGAATCCAATGTTAGCTTCACTTCCTCTCTCATGAGATACCTTCATCTGATCGATTTTTGAAGGAAGCATAGATGTATCCTTAGCTGCCTTTGATATCCCACAATCCTGTGCTTTCCATTCTGTGACAGTTGAGCTAGAAAAATAAAGATGGCGTCCGAAAGTTGCGTTTGCTGCTCAGTTTGTGTATAAATGTAAGATTTTGATCAACATATTTCAATTTTGATATCATTTCTATCGAGAAATTACTACTGTAGTAATTAAATCTTTGTTTAGTTCTTACCAAAGCTCGCGCTATATTGCTGTAGATCATTAAACCGTTACGCTGCCTCAGAAGTCTGTCCGAAATCAATTTCGTGAGGTACCTTCATGCACAAATGCTGCCATACAAGTCATTCTCTTATAAGATAGCGAGGCAGCAAGACAGCTACCTAGGTTTTCGGACGCAGCCAGGGTATGCATCGACGTCAGTTTCCCACCGGAACGCGCTCCCTCAGCTGGACTGAGTGGCAAAAGAACCTGCTGCGTGACTGGATTTAATAGGGGAAACTGAGAAAACCGAGTAAATCAAACGAATTACACTAAAGGTTGGACTCGAATAAACCTAATCCATGGATATTGACATGGAGGAGTGGTGTTTCCTGACATGTGCCTGATTTCGACGCCAGGGAAATACATAAAGCAAATCTGCCTGTGAATATTTTATATTAAAAAAATAATTTTATAATATTTTAAAAATTCGTTTTCATAATATTTTATATATTCAAAATTCAACCGTTAGAAATGGTAACGAATAGAACTAGAAGGGTAACACATTTTAAATATTTAGGTTTATGGTTTGACTTCAAATTAACATAAAATTCATGTCAACTATATTCAAAAGAAATGCAGCAAAGCACTAAATCTAATGAGATGTATAGTAGGCCAAGAATGGGGGACTGAAAAACAATCAATGATCAACAGTCGTGTGCTCGTTTATGATCTGTTTTAGACTATGGATGTGTTATATATGGATCTGCATCAATCACTATGCTTAAGAGGTTAGATTTAATTCAAGCACGAGCTCTGAGATGTATCACAGGAGCAATTAAAACAACTCCAATCTCAGTCCTCATTAGATATTAGACGTCAAAAATTATCTGTTGCTTACTGGATCAATTTACAAGGGCATAAACTGGATCAATAATAGTTGGGAGACAATAAACTTAACAGGAACAGGTTTTGCATGGAAAGCAAAGGAATGGGCTGCAGAAATGTCGCTAAATAATATATAATTTTCATTAATGGTAACAATTTCCCCAATACCTTCTTGGTTTCTTAGTCAACCTGAAGATGATTTACAAATTCAAGATAGTATTCAAAAAGGACAAAATGACACTAAGAGCTATACAATATAATATATCAGAACAGTTTATTATACATTTCTTCCAATATACACAAATGGATCAAGAAACCCAGAGATAGTTCGTACTTGATCAACATTTTATATTCCTGAATATAAAATAGGAAAATATGGGAGGTTAACAGATGGGACTAGAAATGGTGGCAATTCAGATGGCACTTAGTTATAGGAGAAGTGATGCCAAATAAGGTTGTGATTTGTTCAGATTCAATGGCATCACTACAAACATTTCAAACAGTTAGATGTGATGTCTTAATAGAAATACTGAATATATTGTATAGATTAAGGCAAGCTGGAATAATAGTTAATTTTGTTTGGGTACCAGCACATATAGATATACCTGGAAATAAAAGATCTGATAAAATGGCTAAAGAGTAAACTGAACATCCCTACTATTACATTTTCATTAAGTAGGATGGGAGGAAAAAGTATAATTAAAGAAGCTTGCAATCAGAAATGGCAAAGAAATTGGAAAGAATGTAAAACAGGAAGACATTTTTATAATGCACACAATAGCGTAAGACAAAGTGTAATGACACAAAATTTAAGTAGAGAAGATCAAGAAAGGACTGAACTACAAAGAGGATGCAAAGAATTACATATTAAACACAAAACAAGGATCTGGTAAAATTGTAAAGACAGTTTTAAAATTAATTTAGCATAGTAGACTTAAGAATAGAATATAGATAACATATTTTTGCTTACACCTACACCTAATAAATCCACAGAATAGAAGAAGAAACCCACAGTAGAGGGCGCCAATGCTTTATGTGAGAACACGAGATGATGAAGAAGAAGAAGAAGAGCCGGTGAGTCGAGCAGTATTTCTCATATTTACACGACCATCAAACCATCAGTTTGATCAAGCGACAGGCGCATTTCTGTGTTGTTTTCATCGAGTACAGCGATACTTGTGCGTCTTTTCTGTCGTCTTCCTGCTGAAATAAACATTTAGTGCAGCATGTGAGGAAAATATGATGAATTCATTCAGACCTGAGCGATTTTGTGTTCGTTTGTGTGATTGTTTCTATGTTTTATAGTGAAAACTGTAAAGTCAAAGTTTGAGATCTGTGAAGGGGAATTGATGGGAATCGATCTCTAGTGTTTGCTGCTGCCATTTTATTTCTACTCTTTTAACATATTTGACAGATCAAATGTGTTAGTCACTTGTTCAAAATATACTGGAACAGATACTGTTAAAGGCTCTCTAAGCGATCCTGAGCGGAGTAACTTCCTGTTGACGTTCGAAGTGTTGTCAAACAAAACAGAGGCTAGCTAGACCCTCCCTCCTCCTCCTCCTGGCCCTCCCCTCCGTGCTTCCTGAAACAGTCATGAACGCGCATTTAAAATGTAAGTAGCTTGCGTATTGACGCTGCTTGTCTGTTATTGGCTGGAGCATGTTTATTATGTTAAGTGGTCCAGGCTGCATCAGTTTGTTTTTATTGCCGTTTTCGGAGCTTGTGGCGACTACAGAGACCACGTTTTTTACAGTGTGTTCAGGGGACAGGCAGCTAGCGGATAGTGAGGAGATGTTTGCTGTATGTGACAAAAAAAAATTGGGCCTAAAAACGCGTCAAATCGCTTAGAGCGCCTTTAAATACTGTACATTGAGCCTGTAATGAGCCATCTGATGTGAGACTTTTTAAATACCTAAATAGCTTAATATGAATATAGATTAACGCTGGAAACATACAATTTTGCTTTGGTGCTTTTTTATTTTTGGAGGTTTTATGATTGCTGTTGGTTTCTGCACTTTAAATATTCCAGTTAATTTATTGTAATGTATTTATTAGAAAAATCAAATTACATTTAGATTTAATTTAGCTGTAGTGGCTGATAAACATAAGTGTTTGTTGTTGTATAATGTCATATTGTGAGAAATAACAGTATTGTCTTTCAATAGAGCAGTTTTATAGGATCTTTTCTCATATATCCTGACTCAAATAATCAGTTTCTAACAGCAAACACTCAGAATAAAGTGAGATGATCTGAATGTCTTGTAGAATGAGTGTTGATAGTCTGAGGATCATCAATATTAACAGAGAAACTGCTGAAAACACTCTTTATTTCATGTCAATAGTTCCTGTTTTCACCTCATTTATTATGCTGATGTCTTCAGATCTGCTGTAAATTGACACTTAAAGCTCATTTCATTGCTGTCAACAGACTGAGAAGATCTGATGACTACAAATGATGATTTATCCGTTCAGTCAAGGTTGATTTTTCAGTCACTTTGTGGATCATCATGCTTCCTGATCTTTGACTGCTTCTTTCAGTTCTGGCATGTTTGTATTCAGCCTCTGATTGCATCCAATCAATGCGTGACTATGCCGAGCATTAGATTTGTTTCCAATGAATTAGCTTGCATGATATGACCGAAGTATGAGAGCCACTGCTTAGTAACTTTACACACCAGCGATAGCTTTGTTTTAACATGCTCTTGTTGTGACCATTGATGTCCAAGGCACTCAAAGTCTCCAGCACCACAGTATGAAGGCATCAATTTTCCTTCTTTCCCCCTTTTTGAGTGTCCAGCTTTCACATGCGTACATGAAGACTGGGAAATAATTGTGTTGATTATTCCCTATATAGTCCCTATATGGTTCAATCTCATAGATATTGTAATGTCAATGCGGTAACGTGTAGTTACAATACTGCATATTTGGTAGTTTCAGAAGCTGTTAAAATGAACAAAATCTTTCACGTATCCCTAAAACTGATTCAAATATAGATTCTTAAAAATACACATTTGAGAGCAGGTTATTGTGCCTCAACTTGGCCACTTTCAGTGGATATTTGGTACTCAGAGAGGTATGTTTAATGTGATTGTTTTGAAATAAGATAGAGTTTCTAGTTTAAACAATTATTCAGACATTCCTCTTTAAATGCAATAAGGTATCAGCTGTGTGTAACCATGAACAATGTTTGGTTTTCACTGAAAATGGGTAAAATTCAACAATTTGGGCATGAGCCACTTTGAGGTCCCCATATCTATGAAATTGAACCATTTAGAGCTTTAAAAAAATGAAGATTTCAAAAGAAATTTTTAAGAACCAGTTTTTAGTTTGAATGACAGGCATGCAAGCTTTGGAAAAACTATTTATGGCACTTGGAGAGGTATGCTGTCTGCAATTGTGTTGACAGAAAAACATGAGATGCATTTTTAGTTTCAACATTATTTGTTGTTCAGATATTCCTCTTTAAATGAAAAAGTATCAGCTGTATGCAAAATGACCCACATTTGGTTTTCGACCAATGGAAATGCATGCAATTGACTCATTGAGCTACATTGAGATCCCCACATAGCTGGAATTGACTGTGGGCCTTTAAAATGAAAAAATGGAAAAGGAAAGTGTAAGAACCAGAATCTTAAGATATCTTAAATACTACTTGAGTTACAGTCATGCAAACTTGAGACAAAGATCACAGCAAGTGCTTTTTTCTTCTCTTGAACTGTCAACCTTTGGCATATAATGCACAAAGATTTTGTTAAAGTCAACAGATTTTATAAAATAAAATAATGATGCTGCCAACTTTCTAATGTCATTTTTACTCGCCTGTAAATTGGCTCCAAATCTCAATTGAAAAATTGTCATTTTGACCCTCATCTACAAAACGGTGGATTATTCAGTACATCTGTCAACATTTAATATTTTGGCTTTCATCACTATGTTTGTCTTTCTACAGAAATAAATATGAATCAACAACAACAAAAAAAAATTGTCCCTGGGAAAATTTCTGAAATTTGGTTGATTTGACAGAATGACCCAGTAAAATCATTTAAATGTACATAAATGCTTAAATTCAGTAACTGATACAGTTTTGATTTTGACAGATCAGCTCCACATCAGTTCATCAATAAATGCTGGAATATTCCCATCAGACGAGCATCAGAGCATCAGGAAGAGCTGAAATCTGCAAAGACTGAGTTTATTAAAGAGGACAGTGAGAACATGAGTGATCCAGAACCCTGCAGAATGAAACACACTGAAGATACTGAAGAACAAAGAGGTTGGTGTTTATTCTTCATTCATTCATGATGCTGAACAACATTCACGATAGAAAGATTCAAGCACTTCTGCACATTTAGATACACAGTTAAACTATGAAATGGGTACAAATGTTTCTTGTTTGATTTTCAACAAATGGTCAGTAAAGTGCTGTTTGAGAAACTTTCATATTGAATTGTCAAAGTAACTTAAACAAAACCTGATTTTGTAGTTGCTAGTAAAGTTGTATTTCTCATAAATAATAGAAGTACCTTGTGAATGGGAACTCGCAGTGCATCCTCTAGTGGACACTGTGGGGAACACCTGAAGCGTGACCGGTGTCTGAAGCACATGATTCAAACGCAACAATGTCATTGGTCCTTAATGAGTCTTTAAATTAGAGCGTTGTTACTCTTTTTGTGAAGAAATAGTACATACTTTTGAGTGTGTATAGTAGGCAAGCTTTGGGATACACAATGCCGTCATAAAATTGCATCTTTAACGCTCTCTGTCGACATAGTTACATGCATCCTGTGACCCTAAACTGGTTCTGTCAATCATCTTGTCGCAGATAACATCCTCCACATTTCATTTAATTTCCTACCATGTTGGATAGAAAAGAGGGTCTTTTATGTGGACACTCTCCTCATATTAATGCATAATGATGCATTTAAATGTTAATGGCCAAACGGATCTTTATAAAAGTTCACATTGTTATTGCAGATAAAATATATGACATGGTTAACATTAAATGTTTTATTGGGTTAAATTTTGATTATTAGTCACTCAAACCTCTTTATCTAAACCTCTGTCGGTTGCACACATCCGCCATGCATGCTTTTAAACACTTTTTATGGTAACACTTTAGTATGGGGAACACATATTCACTATTAACTATGACGTTTGCCTCAATGAAATTACTGCTTATTAATAGTAAGGTTGTTTTTGTAGTGTTTTATGTTTAGGGATTAGATAAAGGTATGTAGAATAAGGTCATGCAGAATAAGACATTAATATGTGCTTTATAAGTACTAATAAACAGCCAATATACTAATAATATACATGCTAATAAGCAACTAGTTAATAGTAAGAAATGAACCCTAAAACAAAGTGTTACCCTTTTTACTTGTGTTTGTAGTTCTGACACGAATCCTCCTCCAAAGTGCAATGGGTTTTGGGCAGTATTAGTGTAGCCCTTCTAGCTCCAAGCGGGATGTGAACCCGGGCCCGTCCACATGGGAGGTGGGCGCTCTAACAAGGAGACTAAAGACCGCAGTCTCTAGCATCAGTCGCTAGAGCACCTCTTGAGTTAAGGGGAGTGAGGTTTACACGAACCGCTCTTACTAGCCTACATCTGTTAAGCTCATCCCCCTAAACCTCACTCCCATCTGGGTCACGGCACCAATGTAGCCCCTCCGGCTTCGCACTTGCCTGCTCCAAGCGGGACGCGAAACCCAGGCCCATCTGCATGGGAGGTGGGATTCATATTCTAGACTAAAATTGCATTTTTACAGCAGAAGCTCGTGCTCTATTACTTGCCTTGGAACATATTGAAATTACAAGAGAATGAAACTCCATAATGTTTACTGATTCAAAATCCTGTCTACAAGCTCTAGAGTCTTTGAAGACAAACAATCCAATAATCATTGATATATCAATCAAAGCAAATCAGTTACGGAGACTTAAGTACAGATGGTTTTCTGCTGGATTCCAGGACATAGTGGCATTATTGGAAATGAGCAAGCAGACATGGATGCAAAACAAGTTCTTGCAGAAAGAATCAGTGAATGACAAATCCCACCCTCTGACATAAATCCCTTAATCAACCAATATATATTAGAGAAATGGCAAGCAAAATGGATAGAATGTCAAAATAACAGATTATTTGAAACAAATTCTGTGGTTGGGAAAATATGTGCCTACCCTTTTAAATCAAGACACGACCAAGTGGCATTTACAAGGTGTCGGACAGGTCAGACTAGACTGACTCATGGGTATTTATTGAAGGGTGAAGAAGCACCAAAATGTTAATTGTGTAGTACCAACTTGTCTATAAAACATATACTTTTGTACAAGATCTTGACCAAATTTTGATGCACCTCTTGATGGAAATAACATTTATTTCCATCAAGAGGTGCATCCGATTTTGGTCAAGATCTTGTATTGACAATACAAGAGGTGAGCACTCTAAGTCTCCTCCAACACACCTCTATCAAACATAAACCAAACATCTACCAAACATTGGCTACATCTCTAGCCAAACATAAAACATGCTAGAAACATAATAATCACTGTAATAATGATTCATAGATTATTAAGTATTTGCCTTTTAAAACCCAAACAGCGACAGGCAGTGTATTTATGAAATTATGTTGTTAAATGTTTAATATGCCATGTAATAGCCAGTGATGCTGATATGGAAATAAACTTAAATACTACTACTTTTTGGGCTGCTATGATAAGCTCTGTCTGCAAGGTTGAGTTTGGTCTTGTCTTCTCTCATTATGAGAGTTGTTCTGCTAAGGCATGGCTGAGCAACTTCAGTCCTGGAGAGCCACTGTCCTGCAGAGTTCAGCTCCAGACCCTGATGATAACTCTTTCTAATAATCCTGAAGACCTTGATTAGCTTGTTGAGGTGTGTTTGATTAGGGTTGGAGCTAAACTCTGCAGAGCAGTGGCCCTCCAGGACCAAAGTTGCCCAGCCCTGTGCTAAGGCTTCCACTCACCTGAGCTCCATCTAGACCAGAGTTTCCCAACCCTGTTCCTGGAGGCACACCAACACTACACATTTTCCAACTCTTCCTAATCAAGCACACCTGAATCAACTCATCAGCTCATCAGTAGATACCCCAAGATGGGAAATAAAAGAGTCAGATTTGGAGATATCCAAAATGTGCACATGTTTTTGTGTCTCCAGGAAAAGGGTAGGGAAACTTGACAGTCCTTCACAGACCTTTGTGAGGGAATCTGACTCCAGCACCATGTCTGTTGAGTTGATCATATGCTGATCATAGCCGACATGGCAGTCAATTCCTCTGTATGGAGAAGTGGGTATTTTAGTCGACTAGGGGACGCAGTGTCTTGATCCCCTTCTCAGGGAACCATGGTTACATGCCTAACCTAAGACATTATTCGTAGCTAAAGATATAATTGATAACAGCGTTGATAAATGTGGCCAACACTGTACAGTTTGTGTAAAAACTGAGACAATGGATTGAGATTATTTTCTTATCCTCCTATCATGCTGTAGAAAGAGCCCAGATGATGTCACTTCCTGAGTGTCACAGTTCTAAGATATCCACTGTTTTTGAAAGGAGGAAAATCATGTCAGAAGTAACAGGGTTGAGTGAAATGTAGGGCACAGATAATGCTGATAAAAATTGTTAATTTTAATCTTGTTAAAGCTGTGGTCATGCTCAACTGTCTGCAGCATCACTCTCTGCAGCATCTTTTGCAGATAAATTCAACTTGTATACAATAAACAAAAATAAATCCAAATGTAAAAATTTACTCCACTTGACTGCATAGAGTTTTCCTTCTTTTAAAGGGCAAGTCTTTACTTGATCTACACTACATTTAGTCAAATAGATTAAATAGCAGTCCAAAATTTACTGTTAAAATTATGTCACTATTCTCAAATTTTCTATGATAGTTTGACATTAGATTATTGTGTCATTGTTCAGATATATTTGTAGATCTCACTACTCTAAAACTGGATTTGTTACAAAACAATAATTGGAAGACTTACTGATAAACTAGTTTTCCTTTTCAGACCTGATGGAAGTGAAGGAGGAGAATGAAGAACTGCTTGAAGTGGAGGAGGAACATCATGTCAAACCTGGAGAAAAACCTTTGAATCGCTCAAAGACTAAAAAGACATTTTTAAAGGAAACAAGAGCCAAAGAATCTACAACCTGCACTCAGTGTGGAAAGAGTTTCACATTCAAATATAATCTTAATGTTCACATGAGAATTCACACTGAAGAGAAGCCGTTCACATGTGATCAGTGTGGGAAGAGCTTCAACCGATCATCACACCTTAAGAGACACATGAGGATCCACACTGGAGAGAAGTCGTTCACATGTGATCAGTGTGGGAAGAGATTTGCATATAAAGACAATTTTAAAGCTCACATGAGAATCCACACCGGTGAGAGACCGTTCACATGTGATCAATGCGGGAAGAGATTCGCATACAAAAAAAGTCTTGAGGTTCATGTGAGAGTTCATAATAGAGAGAAGCCATTCACATGTGATCAGTGCGGGAAGAGCTTCACACAATCATCAGAGCTTAAGAGACACAAGAGGATCCACACCGGAGAGAAGCCACACACATGTGATCAATGCGGAAAGAAATTCACATACAAACACACTCTTGAAATACATGTGAGAATTCATAGTAGAGAGAAGCCACATGTATGCCATCAATGTTGGAAGAGTTTTACACAAATATCACACCTTACAATACACTTGAGAATGCATGCTGGAGAGAAGCCGTTCACATGTGATCAGTGCAGGAAGAGCTTCACAAACAAACAACAACTTGATGTTCATATGAGAGTTCACACTGGAGAGAAGCCTTTCACGTGTGACCAGTGCGGGAAGAGCTTTTCAAAGAAAGAAAGTCTAGACATTCACACGAGAGTTCATACTGGAGAGAAACCGTTCACATGCACTCAGTGTGGAAAGAGTTTCTCATACAAAGAAAGTCATAAACTTCACATGAGGATCCACACTGGAGAAAGACCGTTCACATGTGATCAGTGCGGGAAGAGCTACACGCACTTTGCACACCTCAAAGACCACATGAATCTCCACACCGGAAAGAAGCCGTACACATGTGATAAGTGCGGCAAAACATTTCTCTGGGCATCAAACCTGAAGAAACACCTGAGAGTTCATACGAAGATGAAGCCACATTCATGTTCTGTATGTGGAAAGAGTTTTTCAGTGCTGCAGAGTTTACAGAGACATGAGAAAATACATATAAGAGAAGACTTTTATTCATGTGAAACATTTAAAACTGCACCAGAGGATCCACACTGGAGAAAAACCTTACAAGTGTTCACACTGTGACAAGAGATTCAATCTGTTAACACATCTGAAAAGACATGACAGGATCCACAGCAGAGAGATTCCGCACACGTGTGATCAGTGTGGAAAGATTTTCACTATTAAAAGTGATCTGAAACGGATCTAAGAACTGTAAGGACAGCCTGAAATGGACACTTTTTGTGACATTAACCTCATCATTTTTGATCAAAGACTGAACTTCAGAATTTGAACTAATATTAAATATTGCTCTGAACATTTCAGACAGAGTTCAACAAACTTTAAATTACTTTTTTCACAAAATTAAAAAAATAAAAATGTGGGTGTGATGGGGTTGACTGTGACAGGGTTGTGTTTTGTTTTTTTGCCTAAATTGGCCACTGCTCTAATAAATGGAGAGCACATGGCATGCATGATATTAAGAGATCATGAATAATGTTGTAATAACAAAGATAATTTTCACAAGTAATAGTTTTCTATCTTTAATTGTTGTAACAGGGTTGAGTTGTTAAGCTTGACCAACATAATTTCACAACATAATTTAGTTATAATTATTAAAGAAGGTGGTAACTTGCCGGTGTATCGGTTCATTATTTTTATGGGGGAGAATGATTTGTGTAACAGAGTTGAGGGGTTACTGAGGTACATATCTAAATAATGTGGTTTTAATCAATAATCACGAATTTACTTTTTACATTTATGGGAATGGCAAAATGAATGGACTTTTTTCTCATTTTATTATTAATATCCCAAGTACACTTTCATAGAAGGCCTTGAGGAACGTGACAAAATAGGTGGTGCCAACTGAAAAAAAACAAAATAATTTCTAATATGAAGATAAAATGTATGTCATGTTTTTAAACATTATTAAAGGAGACATTCCAAATATACAAATATATTTTGGTGACCCAATAGATAAAATGCACTGAAAAAGGTCAGAAGGACTCAAATTGTACCGGTTTCGTGCAACGACTCATAGACAAATTCAGCCTGGTCTCATTACAGTTTTTTTTTTTCAATGTCTAACATACTTTTGTCCATTCTGTAGTCACATTTTCAAAACTCTAAACACATTTAGCAGAACATCCGTCTGTTGTGACCATACCATTAACACAATTAATGTCGTTTTCACACAAAATGCAGTCAATTAACACATTTCTAAAATGATTACATTTTATTTTCATGTAAGCTTACCTCATACCAAAATCATGGATCTTTCTCATCTTATTTGCAAATGCTTAAACACAGCAAGTCAGAAATGAAGACCCAATGCTCCAATCATTAAATATAGGATAAAACCTGTACTTTTGCAACAACAGCAGCTCAAAAGTATTGAAAAAATATATAAAACAAATACTGAAACAATTGATAAGCATTTTTAATTATCAGATCACTGAAATATTGAGAAATACCAGATTCCAGTCTCAGTTAGAGACACAGTCAGGGGTTGAAGTTCTTTCCATTACATGAACACACACAGTAAAATAGGACTCTTTGAATCGGATTTGTTCAGTGGATGAAGAACAACACAGAGGAGCAGAGAGAAAATAATATCTGGGTAAAGGAGAGGAATAGATGAAGCAGGAGAGGAGAAGTTGGATCAGGACGAGTGAGAACAGGGACCTTGTAACGCTTTATATAGAGAGAGAGATCGGATAGCTGGACCGAATGGTTGCAGCCAAGTGCAAGCAAAACACACGTATGCTATCTGACGTTTCACATGGGGTTTATTATCAGCGCCGTTCCCACGAACACATGGGGCAGTTTGCAACACTTCACTGACAACTGCGTTACTGAACAAAACAAAAGAAATAAGCGACAAAGAGCAACAGAGATAAATCATGCACACATGCGATGCTCACAGTTCGCGCTCCATCTATATACTGCCCACTCATCAGCGAGTGAGAGAGAGAGAGAACGGTCCGCCTTAAAGGAGCAGTACCTAATTCCACTTGTTACAACTGTCAGAGAATGAAAATCTGCTATAGAGATCTTCAGGTTTCTAAAGTCAAATCAAAGTTTCTCATAATACGAGTAAATATTAAACAAGTGTGAAAGGACACTTGACAAGGTCAATAAATTCATGATGTTGACAGTATTTGTGCGGAGTGAATCATATGAATATGAATCAATATGAATCAGATTGACAGGTCTGAGAGATTTGATTCACACATCTGTTTATTTCTCACACTTTCCTCCATCGTCTGATTCCAGCACTGAGCTTTAACAAACACACACTTCAATCATATTTCATCAACAGTCTGTCATTAATGTCCTTATCAAAGATCTTTTTCAGTTCATGATAGAGATTAAGCTGTTTAGATTAGTAATAAACTATAAGATACATCAATCATCTTGAGCTTTATAAATGAGGCATATGTTCAGAAATATGTTGATTTGATCATCTGACAGACACTTGTATGAGGAACTGAATCTCTTCTGGTGTATTTGATGAAGCTCTGATCTTCTGAGGTGTAGATGAGCTCAGATTCACTGATGAATGTCAGAGAAACTCATTTCTGACTGTGATCTGAATCTGAGAGGAGTCTCATTCTTCATCTGCTCCATTACATGTATCAATTCAAACTCCAAATAGCGTCATGTTTTGTGTATTTTCTCCATTCATCTGGGATCTTACCCCTCCTCTCAAATGTTTTATTGTAGTATTTTTCCAGATCTTTCTGGAATCTGCACACAAACCACTTCCAGTAGGGCAGTTCAGAGAGATCAGTTCGCATAAACTCCTCCTGCTCTTCTGTAGTCTCTCCAGAGAAATGGATAATCTGAGTCAGTGGGATAAAAGAATCGATCACTTGCTACTTCTGATGTGCATAAGTTAATTTGTAAGTTTGTTGTTCCTCTGTAAAACTGCCCATTAATTCCTCTCACTCTGTGGAAAGCAACACTGTGATCTCCATGATGGTTTTCTATGGTGTTGGTGCAGATGGCTCCACAGAACGGACACTGAACCCAACAGCACTGACAGAAGAGATCAATCAGAAGCTCATCTGCTCTGAACTTATAGTCCAGCTTTACTGGAAACATCTCTGTGCTGAATCTACTGCTGATCTCAGACATTATAGCAGTAAGTTCTTGTCTCATCACATCTTCTAGGAGTTTGAAATCATCAACATCATCATGTTTCACTCCTTTGAGGTCTTTTTCAGAGAAGATCAGCTCATCTGAGAGCTGCTGTGTGAAACTCTTCAACCACAAACCAACATCTCCTCTGTTTGTCAGGATTAGGGAGCGAGGACTCAAATTGCAGAAAGAAATAGGCTTTTATTAAACAATAACAATAAAACAAAACACAACAAAAACTACCCCGTGGGGGAAAACAGACTTGACTAGACTTGACCTGGCATGGCTTCTTGAATCAAATACAGGAACACACATGAGGGAAAATACAACAACGAACCAGCACAGGACTGCAAACACAAGGAGAATAAATAGGAGAGCAAACAAGGCAGGAAACGAGGGAGGACAGGTGGGGCAAATCAACCAATAATCAGGTAACAAGATGGGCGGGGTCAAGACAATAGACATGAGAGCACATGGCACAAAGAAACACATGACAAGCCATATGCTCACACCAAACAAAACAAAGACACAAGCACATGGCCAATGAAGACAAATCACAAGCTATGTGCTTACACAAGACAAGACATGAACACGTGACTATGAAAACTCATAAGCCACGTGTTCACACAAAACAAGACAACATGAGAGCACGCAGCCCGTGAACACAGACTGCGTGCTACACAACACAAGACAAAAACACAACATGAAAGCACGCGGCAGGTGGAAATAACCGCGTGCTACACAAAACATGAGACAAGAGTGCACGGCAAGTGAAAGTACACACAAACCGTGCGCTCACAATAAAGACAGGACTGGGAGCGCGAGTGTCCGAATCCCGACACGAAACCGAAACCAAACTAGACACGAGTGCCGGAATCCGAACGCCACGCTCCCAACATGAAACAAGGCACGCAGACAAGAGAGCGCACAGCTCGAGAACACTCGAGACCGTACGCTCACACAAAAACACGACAAGAACGGGAGTGTCAGAGCTCTGTCACAAAACCAAGAAATAAACTAGACTGAAGTGACAGAACCCTGACACTGTTCTCTTGAACATGTTCAGTAGATTCATGTGCTGCTTTCATGATCTTCTGCTGCAGGAGTTCAATGTTCTCCTTCATCTTGGGTAAAACACTGACACTGAAATTATCAGAGATGTACCGTCTGACTTCATCTCTGATGAAACTCTTGAAGTGATCTCTGGGCTCATTAAAGTACTTCATGTATTTGTCAAAATCCTCCTCTTCTGCCAGTGTCTTCAGGATGTGTTTCTCCAGATTTGATCTGTTTCCATTCAGTGATTCACAGTTTTTCATCATTTCATCTGTCAGATCTCTGGCAGTCTTCTTGTAGATGCTCTGATCAATGGACTCTTTCAGTTTCTGACAGATGATCTCTCCAAACATGACAGCTAATGTTGCTCCATGACAGTATTTCTGGAAAATACTATAGTACTCTTCTCTCTTCTTCTCAACATGTATTACAGGATCATTGACTTCTCTGAAGCCAAGTCTGTGTTGGTCAGTGATCTTCTTGTTTGATCTCTTACAGATGGAAAGAACCAGATCCATGAAGAATTCATTCTTGAACTCATATTTCACTTGTTCTTCCTCATGTTCTGTTACTCTCGTCTTGATGTAATCTGTGAGCTGATGAATGTAGCTGATGTTGTAGCCCATCTTTGAGATGTTAAATGACTGAATCATTCTGTCTGTCTGCTGAGAAACATCTGTGACAAATGATCTGATTTGAGCTTCATCCTCTTTAGAGAGAGTTTGAATATATCAAAGTGCTTCTTTAACTGTTCTTAATACACCCTCATTGATTCCTCCTTTTGTGGACCTTTTGAAAATAACATAATCTGAATAACTAATCACAGTGAAAATATCCCTCCTCTCCCTCCAGTGATCTACAGACACACTTTTATAGATGTCACTGAGGATCTCTCTCACATCTCTCATTACATCAATGTCTCTGATTTCAGGAGTGTCTCTGATGATCTTCTTCACACTCTTTTCCCAGAACAAATCAAACTCTTTCTTCAGTGTTTCTTCATCATTTGTTTTGTCTTTGAGTTTTAAGGCGTTCTTTGCTCTTTTCATAGAGAGTGTTTTCATGATGTTTCCTCTGATCATCAGTCTTTTTCTTCAGGTGGGACTTCACACAGCACTTACATACTGTTGCACTCATGTTGATTGTATTGCTTCTACTAATCTTATTTGTAAGTCGCGTGGGAGAAAAGCGTCTGCTAAATGACTAAATGTAAATGTAAAAGGTCTCGCTGCTGAAGAACCTCATTTAATTTCCTCTTTGTTTCTCTCACAATGTTCTCCTGAAGCTCTGAGATTTTGATTTCAAATGATGTTTTCCACTGAATCAGTATATCTTTATCTTTGTCTTTCTCAAAGAATTCAGACATTGATTTCTTCACTTCTTCACTTGTCTTCCTCAGTTCTTGTTGAAGATCAGTTTTCTCAACCTCATGAATTGCTTTATTTTCTATTTTGTTGTGTAGTTTGTTCTCAGTTTCCATCATGGCACTGCGAAGACTCCAGGACCACTTGCTGTATTCTCTCTCCAGTTTCCTGTAGACTGAAATCTCCAGAGAATTTCTAAAGCTGAAGACGAATCGTTCATTCAGTAAAGCCTCCCAGAGATCTTTAACACGGTCCCTTAAGTCTTTCAGCATTATTCCATGTGATTTTGAGGCATGAGACATAATAGTTTTCTTCAGTTGTTGAATATTCTCACAGTAGGTTGGGTTTGGTGGTGCCATGGGTGGGCTTCCCTCCCAGAGCTGAGCGATATACTTCACATCTTTCTGAACATCACATCTAATGACATCACTGAAACATTCTGCATCACAGTCTTCCTCTTTAGCAGCGAGTTTTGTCATCTCATCCAGTTTCTCCTGCAGTCGTCTCCTTCCCTCCATGTTTTTCTCTCCAGCTGTGACGTCTGAAACGTTCTGATGCACAAACACACAGCTGGGATTCAGTTGACCTTCTTCATCCTCAGGAAGGCCTGAACAACAATCTGAAGAATGTCCTGCATCTCTGACAGGTTTTCTCCAAAGATGTTGATCAATGTCAGATTTCCAAGACCAACAAAGAATGTTGCCAATTCATTGTCATGATGTCTTATTGATCTTCCAGTCAGATCTAGAGCACGAAGACCTTCAGTATTAACAACCAGAATATAGTCAAAGTTCATCTGTGTTTTCATCTCATCTGACACTTTGACCAGCTGCATGAAAGCTCCTCTGGTTGTCCTGCCAGGACCGACGACAAACTGGAGTCCAAACATGGCATTCAGCATGGTGGATTTCCCAGAGCTCTGATTCCCTAAAACTGACAGCACAAAGACTCTCTGGTCTCCCAGTTTCTGGATGAGTTCATCTAGAACAGCAGAGATCCAGATCAGAGGAACATGAGCAGCATCTCCATCCATCAGCTCCAGTGGAAATCCAGAGATCATCATCTCTGCTGCAAGACTCGGGAGAGAAGAGAAGTGAACCTGCAGGTCTTTCTTGTTCTTCTTCACAGATGAACATGATTCATAGATCTGACCGATCTCCCTCATGATGTGCTCCAGACCAAAGTTTGCAGCTTCAATATCCTCAGATAATCTCTCAAGTTCAGTTTGTTCAGCTCTGATATGAACAGATTTATCATGATTCTCTTTCAGCTTTAAGGCAGTTGACCACTTTTCATCATATTTGTGATGTAGAGCAGAAAGACCAGCTGATGTAAATTCATCCAGGAGGATTCTGAGCCATTTGATGAAAAACATCTTATTTGTAGCATCTGAGTTCATTTCTTTAATATATATCTTCATAAACTCACTGATGTCATATTTATGCTGCTGTTCACGGATTCTCTTCATCTCTGTTAGTTTTCTACTGATGTCCATTTCTGTCTCATCTTCTCGAGGTCGATGTAGTTCTTTGTTCTTCTGACTCCACTGATGCCACAGTTTCCCCTGATGAGGCAGAAATGACTCTTTGATTTCTATCAGATCTTTCTTCTCCAGTAAACTCATCATCTGCTGTGCTGCTTCTCTTCCTCTCCTGCAGTCTTCATCATCTTCCTCATCTACTCTGATGTCTGAGTGTTTGGACACATCTTCAAGTCTGAAAGTGGAAGATGATTCTGAGAGACAATCATTTATCGCTCTTCTGAGTTCTTCAGATACATATGACAGATTTCTGTCTTTCAAACCAATTTTGAATTTCCCTTTCTTTATCTCAGTTACAGAACATTCATCCTCAGTAAAAAGACAAATGAGTGGCTTTGAGTCCTCATAGAGTTCTTGAAGTTTTATCATGTTTCTGTCATTTCTGTCCAGTCGTGGCAGAAGAACAACATTGACTGAGCTCATTTCAGTGAGGATCTGCAGCTGTTTCTCATGGTCTCCTGCATCACTGTGTAGATTACAGAACGCAACACAGTCACTGAATTTATCATCATATGATCCAGAGGGGCAGAACCAGGCGATCTCCACCACTCCATCCATCAGGACTCTGGTTCTGCTGCTGTCTGGGCAGTTCCTGTGGAAGAACGTGTTGTGTTTCTCATTGATCAGACTGTTTATCAGCTGAGACTTGGATGAAGACACAGAGCCAAACCTGAAGAAAAACACCATTGGAGTTTCTGCCTTGTAGATCGGCTGGGTTTGACTGATGATCTCGTTGTTGGTGTTTCTGCTCTTCCAGCTCTTGTGGATTTGTCTGAATGTCCAGAGAGGAAACTCAATCTGTTGTGTGAATGGATCAGGAACAAGCAGAGGCAGAGCGTACTGACACTGGGACAGTTTAGTGACCATCAGCTGCTTCAGGAAAACATCAGAACAATGAAACACAGACATCTGGACATCCATAGGGTGAATATGGTCAGACTGACTCATTCCTTCATTAGACAAAGACATTTTATCAAAAATATCACCCTCATCTTCAGATGAATCATAGAAATGATCATGTTCATTCTTCTCTTCAGTTTTGATGTATCTTGCTCTGTAGTTCATCATCAGTAGTTTTTGTATGAAAGTGTGAATCAGCTCTTCTTCAGCACAAGACTCATGAGACTGTAATGAATGAACAGTTATCTGAAGAACATCTGCAGCTCTCAGTCTGTTGAGGTGTCTGTGAAGATTAATTCTGAGAAATAGATACTTCATTCTTTCTGCTCCGACTCCTGCGGTTCCAATGTGCTTGTGTGCTCTCTGTGTAAAAGACAACAAAACAATAATCTAAAACAAATCATTTAAAACAAATTATTATTATTAAAAGCAATAACACATTTCTTTTAAGTGTTTTCAGAATAGATTGAAATAACTCATGCCATCTGACCTCTTACATTTTAAAATAATTTAATCATGAATATTATTGAGAAAGACACTGAAAATCTATAAACATAATCAAAGCCTTGGTCTCTGTACTCAATAATAACAGATCTTCAGTTCAGTTCTGAATCATATCTGCATTGCAACGATTATTTCAGTTCATCAGAATACTGTAATTCTGACCCCTGGAAGTGATGTTATACTAGATTAAACTGTTTTTATATCTTAAAGATCTAAATTATATGCAAATATGTATTCAGATAAATATGAATAAACAGGCAAAACTAGAGCTACAGTGTTGAAATGACATGAATATTAATATCTTCTCTCCATGTTTCTCTGAATACTCACCTGTAGTGACTGATCAGTTTCAGAGCAGATCTTCTTCATCATCTCTCTTTCTCTCGTTCATTTTCCTCTCTCCACTCCACTCGTCTTCTCTTCAGTTCTTCTTCATGCTGTTCTTCAAGGAGTTTCAGTGTTTCTTCAGAAGTCTTTTGTTGATCTTCTCTCATGTTTCTTTCTTCTGTCAGTCTCTTCTCTAGATCTTCTAGTTGTTCTCGTCTCTCTCTTTCTGTTCTCTCTTTCTCTCTGATTATTCCCTCCATTTCACTCTTCAGTCTCTGAATCTGTTCATCACTAATCTTGTTTTCTTTCTCTCTTCTTTTCTTCTCTTCTTCTCTTCTCATCTTTTCCTCCAGTTTCTGTTTCTTCCATTCCTCTCGTTCTCTCTTCATCTGTTTATTATATCGTTCTTCTCTTTCTGTATATTCATCTTCTCTTCTCTTTCTCTCTTTTTCATGATTCTGTCGTTCATTCTCTATTCGGTTCATCAGTTTGTCTATTTCTGTGTCATATTTGATCTGAAGTTTTTCTTTTTCTTGCTTCATTTCCTCTATTTCATGTTTAAATTCCTCTCGTTTTTTCTTCATCTCGTCTCGTATTGTTCTCTCAAGCTCCTCTCTCTCTTTCATCTCTCTTTTAAATCGTTCTTCTCTCTCTTTAAATTCTTCTTCTATTCTCTTTCTCTCTTTGTCATGATTCTGTTGTTCATTCTCTATTCTTTTCATCAATCTGTCTATTTCTGTGTCGTATCTGATGTGAAGATTGTCTTTCTTCACATTCTCGTTTTCTTGCCTCATTTCCTTTATTTCATCTTTAAACATCTCTCGTTCTCTCTTCATTTCATCTCTCATCAGCTCCTCCTGTTCCTTTATTTCTCTTTTATATCGTTCTTCTCTCTCATTAAACTCTTCTTCTCTTCTCTTTCTCTCAGTGTCTAGATTCTGTCGTTCTTCCTCCATCATCATCTTCATTCTCTCTTTCTCTTCTTCATGTTTCTTCATCAGTTCTTCTCTTTCTCTGTTCAGTTTCTCCATCAACATCTTCATCTTGTTTTCTTCTTCTTCATGTTTATATTGAAGATCTTCTTTCTCTTTCATTAGTGTTTTATATCGTTCTTCTCTCTCATTATATTCCTCTTCTCTTTCCTTCCTCTCAATCTCTATTCTGTTCATCAGTCTGTCTATTTCTGTGTCGTATTTCATCAGCAGTTTTTCTTTTTCTTTCTTCAGTTGCTCTATTTTATTTTGAGATGTCTCTCGTTCTTTGTTCATTTCTTCTTCCAGTTTCTTCATCAGTTCTTCTCTTTCTCTGACTCTGTCCATTAGGATCTTCATCTGTTGTTCTTGTCTTTCTCTCTCCATCTCTCTGAACATCTTACATGAGTAGAAACTCCTCCGTTCACTCTCACCATGTTGTCTATCTTCTCCAGTAGATCAGACACCTGTGTTCGGTCTCCAGTCTGATTATTATTGAACACATGGAATCTGTTTCCACACACTTCAATCAGGTTTCTGATCACAGATCCAGGTTTTCCCAAACACTGTTCAATGGTTTTGTTCTTCAGGAAATCTCCTCTGGTGAAGAGCACCATGGTGAACATTAGAGATTTCTCACCGAACGTCTCTTGGATGATCTTCACTGATTTCTGTTCTTCTTGAGTGAATCTTCCCAGTGGAATCAGCAGGAGAAACACATGTGGTCCAGGCAGGATCATGGAGATGCAGTGTCTGATTTCTCTCTGGATCTCCTCATTACTCAGTTCAGTATCAAACAGTCCTGGAGTGTCGATCACAGTAACGCGTCGGCCGTTGATTTCAGATGTTTCTCTCTGACTCTCACTGGTCACCGATTCAAAAGATTCTTCTGCCGTAAACGCGTCTCTTCCTAAGATTGTGTTTCCTGTTGCACTCTTCCCAACTCCAGTTTTTCCCAGCAGCACAATCCTCAGATCATCTGTGTTTTCTCTTGAACCTGAAAATCATATTGAAATGTAAGAAAACATGACAAGATCAACAGGGGGATCAGGGTAAGATGAGCCACTTTTCAATTTTGAATGTTGCAGATCTGCTGTTTAAAAGCACAAATGTATAAAACACTATTATAGAATAAATCTATTGTAGAATTTAAGTTTATGAGTTTTAGTTCAGAATTTAGTTTAAGACTCACTGATTTTCTGCTCATTACCTTGTGACAGTAAATGTGTCTCTAGAGAGTTGATTTTCTTCTTCATCTCTTCATATTTCATCAGTTTTTCCATATGTGCCTCCAGAAATGTCTCTGTCGAGTAAAACTCTCCTCTGTTTTCTTCCAGCATCTTCTCAATGTTCTCCATCAATGTGGACACTTGTGTGTTGGGACCAAAGAAATGATGTCGTCCTCCAAAACTCTCAATGACAGACTGTGTTTCTTCATTGAGTTCTTCTGTCTGATGCTCTGAATTCTGCATTATGAGGATCATCATGTGTTTGTTGATTCTGGAGCTGAAGATCCTCTGGATCTCCTCCATTTCTGCTTTGTCTTCATTATTGAGTGGAGCATCAGGAATAATGAGGAGGAAAACATGAACTCCAGGATGACAGAGAGACACACAGCGGAGAGTCTGACGCATCACTTCCTCCTCTGAGAGACGAGTGTTGAACAGAGCTGGAAGATCCACCAGACTGATCTGACGTCCATGAAGATCCACGTCTGATCTTCTGTCTGTCTGCTGCAGGATCTGCTCTGATATGGAGGATTTTAATGTGCCGTCACTCCCACACACAACCAGATTCAGCTTCACACCCTCTGAAACTGATAGAAGAGCATTAAAAACTGTTCATTTATCACTAGAAACATCAAATATCATCACACTCACGTCTTTCTGTGGCCTGTTGCTTCAATGTGAAATACTGTGAAGCTTCAGCACAATCCAGGTGTCGTCCATCATTCATTTTCACAATCTCCTCGAACATCTGCAGAAGATCATCAGGAGATCTGCTTCTCTGAAGACTGAAGTGTCTGTTGAAGCACTTCTGAATGATCTTCTGTAGGATGTCATTGGTTTCAGTGGGCTCTTGTGTGGTGAGCACCATGGTGTGTTGATAAACCCTCTCAGAGAAAAAGTCCAGCACCTTCTCCACACACTCCTGATCTTCTGCTGAACACTGATCATGTTTGAGGAGCAGAACAATCACATGAGGTCCTGGATCAGACAGAGACACACACTCTCTCACTGTCTGTGTGATCTGATGATCTGAGATGTTTGTCTGGAGCAGCTGAGGACTGCTGATGACCATCACGTGTCTGTCCTTCAATCTTCCTGCGACTCTCTCTACAACATCTGGAGGAGCTTCACTGTCAAATGCTGCTCGTCCCAACAGGAAGTTTCCCACTCCACTGTTTTCTGACACGCTCTTCCCCAGAAGAACAATCCTCACTGCAAAGAGTCAAATCAGACGTTCAGAGTTCACGATCCTCACATCACACACTAACACATGACACATGTGATGACAAGATCTTGATCTTAATCCAACATCACAGATCTGAATGACCAGAATCCACCAGTAGGAGGCTGAATTTATCATGTGTGTTTTGATAGGGATAAATTACCCATAATTCCCACAAACTCTTCATCACTTCATGCATTTATGTAGATAAAGACTTACAGTAAGGAGGATGATCTATGCTCCGTCTTCTCCTGCGAGGAGGAATCGCTGTATGAAACAAAAGTCTTACATTATATTTGAATCTCATCATAATCAGAAAACATCATCTTGATCATCATCAAACAAATCTTTGAAACAAGTGAAAGTGTGAGATGCTGGAAAATCACTTCAGAGAATAAAATATCTTCATCAGACTTGAGGAAAAGAGAATAATTTAGCTGATTTTCACTGAGTATGCAGTAAAGAAATGAATATACTCAGATGTTATCTATACTTGTGTCTCTGCATATAAATGAAGTCCTTCAAGAGTTTGAATTCTATTGACAGAATTGAATAAAAATGTTCTTGAAGAATCACTTTAAACTCTGATCTGATTCTCACCTCTGGTGTCAGCGGCAGACATGTTCAGATTTTATTCTCTCCTCCATGTCTTTCTTCAGTCTTCATCTGATCATCTTCTCTGACTCCTGACATATGACGTCTGTCTCTTCATCATCCTGTAAGAGATTTCGTGATTTTCAAACATTAACACAGTCTATGATCATTTGTCCATATTAAGTAAGTAGAACATGAAGATCTTCCTGCTGTGGGTCACAGGATTGATTGAACAAACACACTTATAGCACTAATATATAATAGAAATAAGTAACTCTCTTAATTAAATAAGAAAGATTGAACTGACTGAAGATTGAACTCAATTATTCGAATGATTTAAAGAAGTTTCACGAGTTCACGTATCCATATAATTAAATAGAGTAAAGTTTTGCGTATTTGGCGTGCTGTCCGGGGAGAGGGCTCTGAGCTCGGAATTTTGGCCTGAACCCAGAGTACTCCCCCCGGTATGGTAAAAGTAGATATAACTAGAAGTGAGGAGATGAGGGTGGAGGAGGGATGCTGATAAACTCTCAGATGAACAGAAGTCAGTCTGCTGAATTTATACCTTTTGACATTGGTTGAGTTGATTAACTGAATGCTCTCCACTTGTGCTAATTAGGTTAATTATCTGAACTTGCTCCTCCCGAATTTTGTTAATAAAACATCATTTAAGAAAGTGTGTTGAACATGAAGTGAAGCTTTAATGCTGAACTTGTGCAGATATTCTGCATCATGTTTCTGCTCCATCATGTTCAGCTAAAGATCATGAACTGAAATCACTTCACATCTGTAAATAATCATGAATCTCCACACTGAACACAGACACACACAGATCTGTTTCTGTGACAGAAATGAAAGAGAAACTCAGTGAAGTTCCTGCTGCTCATACAGTTATTAATTACATTCAGGATTAAAATAAACACATGTTTTAGTATATCTGATATTATTAGAGTATTTATAAGGAAATGTGTTACCTGTAGTTTTCATCTTGTTGCCGTCATGAGATCAGGAAGAGATCTGAATGTGGGTGGAGTCAGTCAGTGACGTTACAAAGATAAAAACCTGTTTGAGAACCTGTCATCTCTTTCAGGTGCAGGTAAAAGTTCAAGCTACAGTTCCAGTGAGAATGAGGAGTAATCTCAATAAAAGACAAAGACAACAGCAGATGACCATAAACAACAAAACATGTATAATACAACAGAAAACTTGCAGTGACATTCTGTGAACTGACTCACTGTTCTGTTCATTACAGCAGGAAAACTGCAGTTATTATTTTATTCACTTATAAAGATGTCACAATGATTGTTTGATTTACTGTGATACACCGGTGAAGTTTCTGTGGGTCATATATCATTCAGAAATATGTATTGAATTAATAATTATATATATATATATAGCTTAGCTGATAATACCTAGAATATCAAAATCAACCGCAGGTGGTAGATCCTTCTCCTATTTGGCACCTAAACTCTGGAACAATCTTCCTAGCATTGTTCGGGAAGCAGACACACTCTGTGAGTTTAAATCTAGACTAAAAACGCATCTCTTTAACCTGGCATACACATAATCACATTATATATTTATATTTTCAAATCCGTTAAAGGATTATTAGGCTGCATAAATTAGGTCAGCCGGAACCGGGAACACTTCCTATAACACCAGATGTACTCGTCACATCAGAAGAAGAATGGCATCTACGCTAATATTAGTCTCTCTGTTTATCCCTAGGTTTACCGTAGTCAACCGGATCCAGGCCGGATCCAGCTGATACCAAGGACCGGTGCCATGACACGACCACAACGCAGCCCTGAAGTATCAGCAGAGATCGAGTCGACTAGATCATCCATTGTGAAGGCCTCATCAACACGACAGCCAGTGCCACAGTTCCTCAACAAACCGTCCATACCGGCGTGATGAATACGATCCTCAACTGGACACGACCACAATGCAGCCCTGAAGTATCAGCAGAGATCGAGTCGACTGGATCATCCACTGTGAAGACATCATCAACACGACAGCCAGTGCCACAGTTCCTCAACAGACCGTCCATACCGGCGTGATGAATACGATCCTCAACTGGACACGACCACAACGCAGCCCTGAAGTACCAGCAGAGATCGAGTCGACTAGATCATCCATTGTGAAGACATCATCAACACGACAGCCAGTGCCACAGTTCCTCAACAGACCGTCCATACCGGCGTGATGAATACGATCCTCAACTGGACACGACCACAACGCAGCCCTAAAGTATCAGCAGAGATCGAGTCGACTAGATCATCCATTGTGAAGGCCTCATCAACACGACAGCCAGTAGCACAGTTCCTCAACAGACCGTCCATACCGGCGTGATGAATACGATCCTCAACTGGACACGACCACAACGCAGCCCTGAAGTATCAGCAGAGATCGAGTCAACTAGATCATCCATTGTGAAGGCCTCATCAACACGACAGCCAGTGCCACAGTTCCTCAACAGACCGTCCATACCGGTGTGATGAATACGATCCTCAACTGGACACGACCACAACGCAGCCCTGAAGTATCAGCAGAGATTGAGTCAACTAGATCATCCATTGTGAAGGCCTCATCAACACGACAGCCAGTGCCACAGTTCCTCAACAGACCGTCCATACCGGCGTGATGAATACGATCCTCAACTGGACACGACCACAACGCAGCCCTGAAGTATCAGCAGAGATTGAGTCAACTAGATCATCCATTGTGAAGGCCTCATCAACACGACAGCCAGTGCCACAGTTCCTCAACAGACCGTCCATACCGGCGTGATGAATACGATCCTCAACTGGACACGACCACAACGCAGCCCTGAAGTATCAGCAGAGATTGAGTCAACTAGATCATCCATTGTGAAGGCCTCATCAACACGACAGCCAGTGCCACAGTTCCTCAACAGACCGTCCATACCGGCGTGATGAATACGATCCTCAACTGGACACGACCACAACGCAGCCCTGAAGTATCAGCAGAGATTGAGTCAACTGGATCATCCATTGTGAAGGCCTCATCGACACGACAGCCAGTAGCACAGTTCCTCAACAAACCGTCCATACCGGTGTGATGAATACGATCCTCAACTGGACACGACCACAACGCAGCCCTGAAGTACCAGCAGAGATCGAGTCAACTAGATCATCCATTGTGAAGACATCGTCAACACGACAGCCAGTAGCACAGTTCCTCAACAGACCGTCCATACCGTTGTGATGAATACAATCCTCAACTGGACATGACCACAACGCAGCCCTGAAGTATCAGCAGAGATTGAGTCAACTAGATCATCCATTGTGAAGACATCGTCAACACGACAGCCAGTAGCACAGTTCCTCAACAGACCGTCCATACCGGCGTGATGAATACGATCCTCAACTGGACACGACCACAACGCAGCCCTGAAGTATCAGCAGAAATCGAGTCGACTAGATCATCCATTGTGAAGGCCTCATCGACACGACAGCCAGTAGCACAGTTCCTCAACAAACCGCCCATACCGGCGTGATGAATACGATCCTCAACTGGATGGAACTGAAATTAATACTTTGAATGTTGTGATCCTATCAGACTTATGATAGCAACCTGAGTCGTAACAAAGCACTGTTCGCCAGAGGAGAACTGGCCCCCCGACTAAGCCTGGTTTCTCCCAAGGTTTTTTTCTCCATTTAACACCTATTTGCCACCTGATGTCACCTGTTGGACTTTGGGTTCCTTGCCGCTGTCGCCTTTGGCTTGCTTAGTTGGGGACACTTGACATTTGACTTGACATTTGATATTCAACAGTATTCTTGACATTTATTCAACAGTGCTTTTGATCTGCCTGCATTGACACTATTCTTTAAGAGCTGCTGTGCAGCAAAAATTATGTACCAGTTATCAATGTAAAGCTGCTTTGATACAATTTGCATTGTAAAAAGCACTATATAAATAAAGGTGACTTGACCTGACTTGAACTCACACAGTCATTGTACATGCACTTCGTTGGTTTGGTCACAACAGATTTCTGCCATCAATGTTTCCAGATCAGGGGTGTTGAGCAACAAAGCCCAAGTTCTTATGCAATTTACACAAGCATGTTTCCCTATCAGAAAGCAGTGGGTGCACTACCCAGTAGGGTCGAAGTCCACAAGGAACCTCTTTTGCATCCTGACCTTGGCTTGTGTTATGGTCTGCTTTTTCTCTGTTGTCACTCGGCTCACGTTTTTGAATGCCTCTTCCATGCAGACACATTTCTTTCTTGAGAAAGAGTGTGTATTCCCTCCTACTGTCTTTTCATCACCTTTGGGTGAAGCCAAGGGTACTTTGGGCATATTTCTGTAGCCTGTATTTCTTTACAATGTTCCCTGTCACCAGGTTACTGATCAGTTTTCTTTACTGACTATTACCTGCTTGTTGAATGTGTTGATGTAGGTCTCCAATCAATCATGTCTGAGTACATGACACAATCTAACATGTGGTATTTTAACAGTCAATTATTATGATGGCCTCTCTGTTGTGTCTGTCAAATGCCTCAATCGACATTATGAAAACAATGTCAAAATGAAGAGACATGCTCGTAGGGTAAACATGCCCAGGTGAAAAAATACGGTAACACTTTATAATAACGTTCAGTTATAAGTCACTTGTAAATTATTAGTTAATGATGAACTAATCATTTACAAAACGTGATTATATGTTCATAAATTATTGATAAGTGATATGTTAACATTTTATGAATGTTTTATTAATTCAGTTATAGATCATTTATAAATTATTAGATAATGTTCAACAAATCATTTACAAAACCTGAATATACATTCATATATGATTAATAAGTGATATACTAACATTTTATGAATGTTTTTTTAATTTGGCTATAAGTCATTTATAATTTATTAGTTAATGATCAGTGATTAGTTAATGAATATTAGTAAATTATCATTAGTAAATGATCAGTATATGATTTATTGATGAAGTTGTAAGCTGGTCTGTGTTAAAAAGCACAAACATGCAGGTATGCTAAAGCACTATTTTTAAGAAGAGTAATTTATTTGTTTTGAAGTGGATAAACATTTATAAATGCCTTACAGTCAGGTGATTCCAGTGGATTATATTAAATCCTTTCACTCATCAGCACAGACTTGTGTTCTGTGTGGAGTGTGTGGGGTCTAGTGATGAAGTCAACCTCTGATCCGGATTTACCTTCCACTGAAGCTCACATCAGGTGCACAGAGTTAAACACTCCATGTGTGTCAGAGAAGACAGCTGTCTATACCCTCACCATTCAGCAGTTACACTGCTGTACACACTACAAAGTGTTCAACACCTGTTATAGATGATGTGTAAACGCATGAATAAATCATTTACAAAGCTTTCTGCATCTACTATTCTAAAGTGTAAACTATTCATCACTTGTAAATGTGTTACGTATCATTTGTAGACCTTTCTTTCCTGTTACAAATTATTTGTATATGTACACAAGTCATTTATAACACTTTCTGCATACCCTATTCTAAAGTGTAAACTATTCATCACTTATAAATGTGTTACATATCATTTGCAGATCTTCTTGATAAATTATGTACAAACTGCAATTTGTAAATTTACCATTTATTTGCCATATGCAAAGTATACCTTTCAGTTACAGGATATAAAAATCTATATGAATCCAGATATTTAAATGATATATTTTTATATATTTTTTAAGATTATAATATTTTTATGCAAATATATTTTACTATTATATAGATATCTTTGAGCCCCTAAATCACCCCTTATACCTAAACATGACCACTTTTTAGCCATTTCACAAAAATAAAAACGCAATATAGATATATTAACAGTGACTGTTATCTTAGTTGATATACTGTTGTATAAAAAGAATAATTTTAAGCTCCCTACTCCACCCTATAACCTTAAGCATAATCATTTTGACAAAATACGCAGTGTAACAGGCAGATAAATGTACATTAGTCACAATAATTTATTTAAAACATTACAAAAAGCAGTATACAGAACAGACAAAACGACGCGTGTGCTACATTACCAGCGAAATGACAGCAAATCATAATTTTGTGTAAATTACAGAATGAAATTAAAGTGTTTAATCGCTGCAAACATTACTCTGATCTGCATTTCCATCCTTTTAAGCATAGTACTGAATGTAACCATGAATGTAACACAGTAACTCAAATTCGGCATGTCGCCAACACTCTATGGTAGTCGCAAATCACATGTGTCAGCCAATAAGGAGCGAGGTTTGACGTCACTGCCGCAAATCTGTGTCGTATTCTTAGATGCGCCAATTTTAATTTGAAAGTTATGAAACGGCGGATTGATACGATTATTAATGTATAATGGTTATATTACGTTATAAGAATCTTTTCCTCACACGATGGCATCGTACGACTTCTGAAGACTTGAAAAAAAATGCTCAAAATAATGGACTACGTTTATGATCAGTTTATGGTGCGTTTTCATGTTATGGTGAGGAGCTGTTCCATGAAAAACAAGATAAAAATTAAATGATTAAGTGCTGGTTAAACGGTGGCAGAGTGTTGATTTTTTTTTTTTTTTAAATAATGTACATTTTAGGCTTGGGTAAAGTGATGGAGTGTGATGGATCATGTAACAGGAACATCTGCAAATGATGTGTAACACATTTATAAGTGATGAATAGTTTACACTTTATAAAAGGGTATGCAGAAAGTGTTATAAATGACTTGTATACATATACAAATAATTTGTAACAGGAAAGAAAGGTCTACAAATGATGTGCAACAATTATAAGTGATGAATAGTTTACATTTTAGGGTATGCAGAAAGTGTTTTAAATGACTTGTATACATATACAAATAATTTGTAACAGGAAAGAAATGTCTACAAATGATGTGTAACACATTTACAAGTGAAGAATAGTTTACACTTTAGAATAGGGGATGCAGAAAGCTTTGTAAATGATTTATTCATGTGTTTACACATCATCTATAACAGGTGTTGAACAATTTGTAGTGTGTACTGCAGTGTAAGTGCTGACTGGTGAGGGTATAGACAGCTGTCTTCTCTGACACACATGGAGTGTTCAACTCTGTGCACCTGATGTGAGCTTCAGTGGAAGGTAAAATCGGTTCAGAGGTTGACTTCATCAATAGACCCCACACACTCCACACAGAACACAAGTCTGTGCTGATGAGTGAAAGGATTTAATATAATCCACTGGAATCACCTGACTGTAAGGCATTTATAAATATTAATCCACTTCAAAACAAATAAATTACTCTTCTTAAAAATAGTGCTTTAGCATACCTGCACGTTTGTGCTTTTGAACACAGACCAGCTTACAACTTCATCAATAAATCATATACTGATCCTTTACTAATGGTTTGTTCTACATTTGTTCATGATTAACAATTGTTTATTGAGATGATACTAAAACAATTTTGTCATAAATACTTCAGTTATTATAAGTGATAAATAATATCTTAATAACTTATAAACCATCTACTAATGATCTGTTTGATTTATTTAATTAAGATAACTTACAACACATTTGTAAATTGTTAGCATAACACGTATTAATCATTTATGAACGTATATGTTTTGTAAATGATTTGTTCATCATTAATAACTTATAAGTGTCTCATAACTGAACTAATAAAACATTCATAAAATGTTAACATGTCACTTATTAATCATTTATGAACGTATAGCCATGTTTTGTAAATGATTTGTTCATAATTAACAAATAATTTATAAATGACTTATAACTTAATTTATAAAACATTCATAAAATATTAGTATATCACTTATCAATCATTTATAAATGTATATTCATGTTTTGTAAATGATTTGTTAATCATCTAATAATAATTTATAAATTACTTATAACTGAACATTATTATAAAGTGTTACCTTGGAGGGGCTCTGTGGTTTCAGGGGTGCATGTGTAGGCGAAGACTACAAAATCGTATCAGTTGACAAACTAAAATATAACAAGTTGAGAAGCACTGATGTGTATCTGATCATATCTTACAGAAACAGTTACAATGTTTAACATGAGAGTGAAAGGCATCTTAGAGTATGACGAGATTGAAGATTTACACAGGTTAGTGTCATAATTCACATGAAATCTGAGATCTGTTCAATGTCTATGAAAAGCCACCAAAAGAATAAGAATAAGAAAGATACTTGTGTATATAATAATAATACACTATAATGTAGTCTATATTGTAGTATAATATACTCTATAGTTGTAGAAAACATAGTACAGTACAGTATTGGTATTGAATTGATTATGAACCACAAACCTGCATTTGATCTGTTTCTGACACCTGATGAATATGTGAATGAAGTTTATGATGTATTGATGAAGTTATTCCAGCAGGAGGCGCCAGATCTACGACGTTTTAACAGAGGCAGAGATGCATGAAAACGGATGTAACAAGTAGCTCTCGAGTTTTCCTTTTTGATGAAATTTTCATTTAGATAGTGTGAGTTTTTAGTGTTTTGTGCTGTATTTGTTTAAGTAAATGAACTCTGTCTGGTCTTGGAGTTAAAGCTGAAAGTGGAGCGACTTTCTTCATTTCCAGGTAGGCTGTGATGTTAACACAGGATCAACGACTGTGTTTTGTTGTTGTCAAATTAATTTTATTCCAACATTAGGCTATGTCAGATGTTGTAGCTGTTGTAGCGCATCAAATATGTCGGACTGAAGGAAAATCTTAATAATAGTAAATAACAGGAACACTTTCATCAACAGCACACATAAAGAAAGGAAGTCCAGGTTGCAGCCGAACATTTGCTTTCACTCACTTGCTGGTACAAATACAGTATGTGGTCTTGTTTCATTAAAGACAGTTTCAAGTAATATTGCAAAAATGTATAAAACAAAACATCTTCTTTAGCACCTTTAAGGTGGTTACGACGACGAACAGCAGTCAGGTCGAGACCCCGATGAGGATGACGAGCATGCAGATGAGCTTCCCTGAGACAGTTTCTGACAGTTTGTGCAGAAATTCTTTGGTTATGCAAACCGATTGTTGCAGCAGCTGTCCGGGTTTCTGGTCTCAGACGATCTTGGAGGTGAAGATGTTGGATGTGAAAGTCCTGGGCTGGTGTGGTCACACGTGGTCTGCGGTTGTGAGGTAGGTTGGATGTACAGCCAAATTCTCTGAAACACCTTTGGAGACGGCTTATGGTAGAGAAATGAACATTCAATTCACGGGCAACAGCTCTGGTGGACATTCCTGCAGTCAGCATGCCAATTGCACGACATCTGTGCATTGTGCTGTGTGATAAAACTGCACATTTTAGAGTGGCCTTTTATTGTGGCCAGCCTAAGGCACACCTGGTCAATAATCATGCTGTCTAATCAGCATCTTGATATGCCACACCTGTGAAGTGGATGGATTATCTCGGCAAAGGAGAAGTGCTCACTAATGCCGGGCACACATTTAACAACTAGCTAAAACATTCTAAGACTGAGCTCAACATACAGCGATTGTTTCCTGCGACTGAAGCAGATTTAAATACTTGTACATGGAATTTGAACACCGACTGAACGCAACTAGCTCTGACTGGACGCATTTGAGCGCGATCAGTCACAAGTATCAGTTTACATTCATAATCGCCCTTACAATCGTTAAGTGTGTCCTCGGCTTAACACAGATTTAGACAGATTTGTGAACAATATTTGAGAGAAATAGGCCTTTTGTGTACATTGTTCAGTGTAATGACAGCACTGACAGTGATCAGAGGAAAATGTCTTATGCGTTTGATCAACAGGATGAATGTCATGATTCATAATAATCTGTGTTGGGTTCACTCTTGATCATAATATGAACATCAGAATAAAATCATCTGTTGATTGTGTCTCATCAGCTCCTGTGATTCTGGATCCAAACACTGTAAATCCACGTCTCGTCCTGTCTGATGATCTGAACTGTCTGAGATTCAGTGGTAACAAATGTCCTCTTCCTGATAATCCAGAGAGATTTGACCATTATGAGTGTGTTCTGGGTTCAGAGGGGTTTAACTCAGGAACACACTGCTGGGATATAGAGGTTAAGGAGAGTAAATACTGGATTCTTGGAGTAACTACAGCATCAAACCAGAGGAAGGGACAGGATTTCTTTGACACTGATGTTTGGTGTGTGACATATGGATGGACTGTAGGTTCTGGTTTTCTTGTTAAACGTAAACTTGATTGTGTGAGAGTGAATCTGACAGAGGAACGGTGTTATTCTCTGATCCTGTAACTAACACACATCTACACACATTCACAACCACCTTCACTGACACACTCTTTCCATTCTTCAGTTGTTATGATGGATCTCTGAGGATCTTAGCGGTCAATAGTCAGTAAATGTGTCTCCTGTAGATCTGGATCTTCCTGCTTTCATCATGTTTAATCCATATCACACGAGTAAGAGTGCTGCTGGTCTGAATATCAGATCAGAATACAAGTACATTTATTCTTTACTCACCAAGAGACATAATCCCACAACTTTTTGTATGTGTCCTCCTATTATGCTGTTGTCGAATCCTAGGCAAAGTGTGATCCGATACCAGTCATCTATGAGAAAATATTGGTATAATTGTCTTTTTAAAAATTGTTTGTATGTTTCTTTTCTAATGGACCTTGAGTCCAGAAGTTGAATAAATGAATGAATAAAAAAATGGACAACAAGAACAAAGAAATTTAAAGTTTTTCAACTTTGTATCTCTTGTCTTCAGTTTCTGGCATCCTAGTGATTTACACAGGGCGATTACTTTGACGAGGCGCCTATCTTTAGCCAAGTAGCGCGGCGTTATGGAAGGCCAAAACGGCCAAAAACATGTGAATTTTAACACGTCAACAACACGTTAAATACGTGTATTTCACACGTGAAATACACATTAAAAATCTGTTTGAACGGGTCAGTGTCATTGGCTGCAAATGCCTGGGTCAAACCATTTCTGTGAGCTTAAGGGGGTGTACCATTCATTTACTTGGATGCCACCATTTAACATGCTAGATCAGCTTATTCTGCCTTTTCATTTTGTCTTTTTTGTAATACCTATAGAAATAATATATTTAAATTCCCTTGTCAAAAAATCCCTATTGGAACTTCACTTTGTCCTTTAGGATCTTACTTAGAATCTTATTGGACATTGTGATTTTATTTAATGGAATTCTACTTTGTCCTGTGTCCTTTTGTCCTATTTTAATATTCTATTAATTATTTTTTTAGAGTAACTTTACTTTTTTAGCGTAACATTGTGTGTGTAGGTGTGTGTGTGTGTTTCAGTTCACCTTCAGAAAACTGAGAAGTGTTGTTTTGGTAGTTTTTTTATTTACTTTTAAACTTTTATTGGCTCTGATGATACAATACACACAATGAAAATTATCTCTTGGCAAACAAAATGTATAACATGTTAAAATGCCCCTTAACAATAGTTTTCTTTAACACAATATTTTACCTAAAATGCATCAGACTGATAGCAACAGGACAAAATTAAGAACACTCATGAATAAAAGGAAACTATACATTTACATCATATATTTGTACATTTTAATACATCTTTTTTTGGGAACATGTTTGTATAAGTAAAGGTATTTTTTTTCACAGTACATACACAAAATAACAATGACAACAACAAAAATAAAGCAAAATCAAATGTCAAATAAAAAATTAATGTGATCTCATGAGAATAAGTGTGTATTTTTACCACACGTGCTTTTACTTACATTTTCATACATACTAAAATGTACAATATTGACATATTGACAGCACTAAAACATAAAAATAATCCCTTTATCTGGAGATCTTCATTCTCAGCAGCAACCGTAAACCTCAAATCCCACACTGCTTATGACAAATTCAAATTCAAAAACTGCGCCCTCAAGAAGTGTTAAGACATGGTTTATGGTTTATACCAAACACTTATTGGCTCTCGCCTGCTTCATCATGGATTGCAATATGACGTGTTACAGTTGATATACATTAGAAATTTGGAAATGCGTGCCTTAAGGGTGAAGCCGGTGTTACTGTTTACCTGGTTACTGTGCTAAGTTGTGACCTTAAAGTCAGTGCAATACGTCCATTACTATTAAACAGGCATTACATGCTGATATTAACAAATAAGGGATTTCATTGCTTGTAATGGTAAAAGTTTGTTAAACAAAATCACCAGTTAAGTCAAACATGTAACAGGACTCAAGCTGCATCAAAAACAAGCAGTCAACTTAACAACAAATCGTCTTATCAGACTTTTGAATGATTTGTACATCATCACACATTGTGTTGATATATTTCATAGCTCATTGCGATCAAAAGCTTTAATGTTAAGCTGACTGCTTCTTTTTGACGCAGTTTGAGTTTGACTTCACTGGGTACACAAATTTTAGCCATTACAAGTAATGAAGTCCCTTATTTTCTAATCTCTACAATAATACCAGCAGCATGTAGTGCAAATATTTAATTGTAATGGGTGTATTGCACAAGCGTCACACGGTAACCAATTAAACCGTAACACTGGATTAACATTCTATAAAGCGATAAAAGGGAAATTATACAGATATCTTTGTGATATAAAGATTTGTAAATATTTTGTAGCTGTAAAAACCTAATAATGCTATGTTTAAATGTTACGTCCATATTGTACATTTCATCATGTACTCAAACTTACAAAAAGTATGTTTTGTTTCTTTGGAAGTTACGTATTAATACCTACGTATTAGCAATGAGACCATTTTATTTAGAAATGTTTATATATAATGCTAATATTAATCATTTTAGTACAAGTCATTCAATCCAATAAGATGTTGGTCACTAGAAAGGCTGAAGTGTTTGGTCAGCTGTCTCAGCCGTTTCATTTTGTCAGGTTAACATGATTCCATCTATTCTGTCTTTTATATTTTTAATTTTATACATGATCTCCTGTAACTGGTTAATTTTGTTCCACATGTCACTGAACTCCTTGGGATCATTGCTGTTTAGGATTTTTTCAAGCACAGATTTGACCTGAGCGACTATTTCTGTAAGTGTTCCAGTCAAATGCACAGTTTCAGAAATCTGCACAGCCAATCCACCATGTTCATATATCTGTATGAAATGGAATAATTCATAGGCAGAGGCAAAATATTTATCTAAGTAACTGACCTCAAGCCTTGGGTCTTTAATGTCTGTCAATATTTCCTCAATAGGCTGATTAATGTCTTTCAACTTGCCAGTCATAAGCAAGATTTTATTCTGAAATTCATTCAGCTCAGCTTCAATTTCTTCTCTAAATTTTGTCAGTAAGTTTGATTTCTTTGAGTTCCAGACTCTACTGCCAATCGCACCACCTGTGACCACTGCTGCTCCTGCTCCACCGAGAACAGCGGAAGCTCCCAAAGTAAAAGGAGCTAAAGCAATTCCCACACCCATCATGACCCCTCCAGCTATTTTGGAGTTTTTTCCATGATTAGAGCCTGTAGCAGCACATCTGAAATTTTCTTCAAATGTTTTCAGGACATTACGCAGTGTCGACATGCACTGCTGGATTTGAGGGTAATTACTCTCAAAGCATTCAATAAATTCCTTTTTGGGATATTTAAAAGAATATCTAGAAAAAAAAAAATATTTTATTAGAATTACAGTATTATTATAGTATTATTATATACTGTACAATTTGCCCATAGTAACTAGCTGATACAAAACCAAGATTCTTTAAGTTTTAATCATTTATGCTACATAAATGTGTAGTCAACTTCAAATATAAAATTTTTATTATTACTGCTTCATAATACAATAATACATTTAAAAAAAAAAAACTCAATTATTCTCTGAATCAAGTGAGTAATGCATAAGAACGTTCTCTTACGCCATTCTAGGAGGTTGCTCCATGCTCTTGCACCGGCAGGGTTGATCAGGTGGTTCAATTTTTCCTATGATTAATAAAACACACGTTAAAACATTTTTATGAGAGATCAGATTATCCCATATTATAGATATAAACAAAACAGAATTCCAAGGTTTTTATTCAAACCCCTTTCTCATTTCACTTTTCCCTCAAAATTGTTTACTTCAAAAGGTTGTGATTTTGACAAAGTCTAAAGCAATCTGTTCAAACGAAATAAAAAGTGAACATTTTGTCAAATCTTTTATTCGGTTATTGACAAAATTCAAATGTATCAAGAAATTAAATCGGATGCATAAAAGAAACACTGACATTGTTGCTGCTTTTATTTCAGCCCAGTGCTTTCCTGTATACATTTAATTTCAATGCTTCTACCTCAACATATCCACTTGTAAGCAATGCAATCAAGAATATTCACATTTAGATTCGTTGCAGGAAGACACATTTGCTCTGAATTTACTTGATTTCTGTAGAATTCATATGGATGATAATTTCACATTTCTTCCCAGCAGGATTCATTAATCAGAAGTGAAACTATTCTATACAATTATCACTATTGACAATAAATCCAGTTCAAAGTCCCACACTGATACAAAGGTGATTTTGTTTACCCTTCCACTGCAATATATATATATATATTAGGCTACAATGAGAAATGATACAAGACCTACAAATGTGTTCTATTATATTGTGTGTATATATATATATATATATATATATATATATATATATATATATATATATATATATATATATATATATATATATATATATATATATATATATATATGTTATGTATTGTTTCTTATTGCATAAGAATACAATTACCCTGCCTCATTGTTGGACATATTTGGAAAAGCCCTATATAGGCAATTATGTAACTAGTACATGCAGTATTACATAAAGTATTCAGACCCCCTTAAATTTTTCACTCTTTGTTATATTGCAGCCATTTACGTTATTTTTTTTTTCCTCATTAATGTACACACAGCACCCCATATTGTCAGAAAAACACAGAATTGTTGACATTTTTGCAGATTTATTAAATAAGAAAAACTGAAATATCACATGGTCCTAAGTATTCAGACCCTTTGCTCAGTATTTAGTAGAAGCATCCTTTTGATCTAATACAGCCATGAGTCTTTTTGGGAAAGATGCAACAAGTTTTTCACTCCTGGATTTGGGGATCCTCTGCCATTCCTCCTTGCAGATCCTCTCCAGTTCTGACAGGTTGGATGGTAAACATTGGTGGACAGCCATTTTTAGGTCTCTCCAGAGATGCTCAATTGGGTTTAAGTCAGGGCTCTGGCTGGGCCATTCAAGAACAGTCACGGAGTTGTTGTGAAGCCACTCCTTTGTTATTTTAGCTGTGTGCTTAGGGTCATTGTCTTGTTGGAAGGTAAACCTTCGGCCCAGTCTGAGGTCCTGAGCACTCTGGAGAAGGTTTTCGTCCAGGATATCCCTGTACTTGGCCGCATTCATCTTTCCCTCGATTGTAACCAGTCGTCCTGTCCGTCAGCTGAAAAACACCCCCACAGCATGATGCTGCCACCACCATGCTTCACTGTTGGGACTGTATTGGACAGGTGATGAGCAGTGCCTGGTTTTCTCCACACATACCGCTTAGAATTAAGGCCAAAAAGTTCTATCTTGGTCTCATCAGACCAGAGAATCTTATTTCTCACCATCTTGGCAAACTCCATGCGGGCTTTCATGTGTCTTGCACTGAGGAGAGGCTTCCGTCAGGCCACTCTGCCATAAAGCCCCGACTGGTGGAGGGCTGCAGTGATGGTTGACTTTCTACAACTTTCTCCCATCTCCTGACTGCATCTCTGGAGCTCAGCCACAGTGATCTTTGGGTTCTTCTTTACCTCTCTCACCAAGGCTCTTCTCCCCCGATAGCTCAGTTTGGCTGGTCGGCCACCTCTGTAACTGAAGTTGGCAAATCGTTTTGGCATGTTGGGTCAGGACTTACCTCCTGATCAAACTCCCATCGCTTTACTTTCTACATCTCTTCTATCCTCACTAACAACGCCTGCCTCCACCGTGATAATCGGTGATTCCATCGTCCAAGGTCTCTCACTCTCTTCTTACGGAGCTAAAGCAGCAGTCCATTTTTTTCGTGGAGCTAAGGTACTGGACATAAACACACAACTTTCTGATGTGCTTGGAAAACACGCAAATGCAAACACTGTTATAGCGTATGTTGGTAGCAACGATACCTCATGCCGTGAATCTGAGACTTTAAAGGAACATTTTAAATCTCTGCTGATTTCTCTCACTAACACAGGGAAAAATATTGCTATCTCAGGTCCACTGCCTACTTACAACAAGGGTATTGAAAAATTCAGTCATCTGCTTTCCCTTAACACATGGTTAAAATCTACATGTAACAAATTCAAGGACATCTTTATAGATAATTTTGATCTGTTTTGGGGCACGTCCAGCACTTTTTAAGAGAGATGGCCTGCACCCAAATCACAGGGGCGCCCAGATGTCTTGCGCACCATATTGAACAACATATTTTATCATGACTACCTTCCGAATGTACTACCGTTGAATTCATAAAACCTATTGTTTCAGTTCGTCATTATATTGCTAAGAATAACACAGTGGGAATAAATATGCATAATTTATTGAAAGTTCCCACGTCTAGCTCAACACCTATGGTAATGAAATCAACTGAAATGAACATGCCTCTCTTTAATGTAAGAGCATTAACAAATCATTTTGTATTAATGATCTTATCAGTGATTTTAACTTGGACTGTGTTTTTCTTACTGAGACCTGGCTGGGTCTATACATTTTCAACTAGAATAGGGAAAAAGGGTGGTGGCACAGCAGCAATTTACAGAGAAACCCTCAAGGGAAGGGACATTGACCTTGGTACATTTAATACCTTTGAATATAATGCTATTTTTTTTTTTTTAATTCTCAACCTCGTCTACTTGCAGTGACATTATTACAGATCACCAAAATTACTCATCCCCCCTTCATAAAGGATTTCTCTGACATGCTGTCTGTCATTCATATGAGTTATGACAACTGTGTTTTAACTGGGGATTTTAACATACATGTTGACAATTCATCAGAGATTGGAGCTAAAGAATTTAAACGTAAATGTAAACGTACCCATCCATAAACGTGGTCACCCTGACAGCACCATAGTGTCGGCCCAGATCCGGTCCACATCTGGTCCGTATGTAATCCACATGTACCAGGTGTGGGCCGGATCTGGGCCACACTATGTTGCTGTCTGGGCACACATTAGATTTAGTTGTAACACATAGATTAAATATCAATATAACATCTTTTCTTGCATTATCTGATCAATTTTGTGACTTTTTTAAGAGTATTGATCATCTTGTAATAAATGCAACTGAACGCATTGTTAAAAAACGTTATAAGTGGCTGAAAATTTCACAATGCATTATAAGAGTTATGAAAGGAACATTTTACCATCATCCTGTGAAGATTTAGTTATTGAGTTTAATAATAGAATGAGAACAGCTCTTGATACTGTTGCTCCACTTAAAACTAAAAAGTTAACAACAAAAAAAGAAAATTCCTTGGAAGACAAATCAGACTATGAAACTTAAAGGTCCCGTTTTTCGTGTTTTTTTGAAGCTTTGATTGTGTTTATAGTGTGCAATATAACATGTGTTCATGTTTCGCGTGTAAAAAAACACAGTATTTTTCACATAATTTACTTATCTGTATACCGCTGTTTCCACTGTCATAAAAACGGGCTGATGACTTCCTTGTTCTATGAAGTCCCTCCTTCAGAAATACGTAACGAGTTCTGATTGTGCCAGCGGTTCCTGTGTTGTGATTCGACAGCAGCTTAGCGCATCTTGCCCGGAAAGGTCACGCCTCTTACCATAACGTGGAGATGCACGCGCTCAGTGTTATTGTAAACATGTCTTTAATTTTACCCTATCAATCTGAGCCAGAATCAGACCCGGTGATTGGACTGCGGGATGAAAATAACAGCGTTTCGACGACATGGCGACAAACACACTCTACAAACGCAACTCTTGTGTATTCCTGTGGGCGGAGGTTAGTCAAAAAACTGTTTTAGTGACGTCATTAAAGAAGGAAGTAGAGGGATGTAGTCCAAACTGGCCGTTCGATGTAGGCGACTTCTGTTAAATAAAATATCTCGCTTGGCATTGAACTTTGAGTTTTAAAATTTTACAGATTTTATTTATACTCTAACAACAACATTACACACTAACTAAAGTTTGAAACATGGGATCAAGAAGAACAGGACCTTTAAAAGAGACTGTAGAAGTGCCGAACAAAGATGGCGTAAAACTAAACTAGAAGTTCACTCAAATTCATAGAATGCGCCAAGCTTATTTCGCAAACCTTATAAATGCAAACATTAATAACCCCTGATTATTATTTAATACAATAGATTCACTAATAAATCATAAAATTGATAGCTCTGAGTTACCAAACGGGAAATGTGAAGAGTTTGCTGACTACTTCAGAGATAAAGTTATAAATATTAGATCAGGAATCTGTTCAATACGTGATAGTAGGTCAATTATGTTCCCTTCATTATCAAGTGTAGAGAATACTATCAAAATGGAAAGTTTTACTTTGGTTGATGTTGAGACACTAAGAAAGGTTGTAACAGAACTGAGACCCTCTACTTGTTCCTTTGATCCTATTCCTACCTCTCTTTTTAAAAGTATCTTTGATTCTATATCTATTGATATCCTTGAGATGGTTAATCACTTCCTGCAGCTTGGCATTTTCCCTTCTGACCTTAAATCTGCCCTAGTAAAACCTGTATACAAAAAAGGGAGCTCAGATATTTTAACTCCTAGTAATTATAGACCGATCGCAAACCTTAGATTTTTAAGTAAAATATTAGAGAAAATAGTGCATTCTTAAATGCCAATTCGAAACTAGAGATGTTTCAGTCTGGTTTTAGAAAATATCATAGTACAGAGACTGCTCTTATTAAAGTAGTAAATGATATAAACATAAACCTTGACACAAATTGGCCTTCAGTTCTGGTGCTTCTTGACTTGAGTGCTGCATTTGATACAATAGATCACCAGAATCTTTTAAATAGATCCAGTGACTATGTTGATCTATCTGGAACCGTTTTAAATTGGTTTTTACCACTTGGGGTTCCTCAGGGATCAGTTTTAGGACCACTACTTTTTAAACTATATATGTTACTTCTCGGTCACCTCATCAGGAGGCATGGTATCTCTTTTCATAGTTATGCAGATGACACACATTGTATGTAGCTGTGTCTCCTGAAGATCCGGTGCAAACTGATTCACTAGCAAATTGCATTAAAGACATAAATGACTGGATGTCACAAAACTTCTTACAACTCAACCAAAAATAGGCTACAAGCTTCAAATAATGCGGGGATTGTATGAATTTGTTGTGGCTAGCCTATATTTCAAAGGGTTTGTGTTCGAACGAAAAAAAAAATTAAATGCATTTTTCTTCCCATTTCATATTTTTCCCATCACCATGTTGCATTATTAGCTCTGTAATTTTGCATTAATTACCCCGATCACAAAATCCTGGAGGGAGTCTCTTACCAGAAGGTGATTCAGGCCCCGTCGCCATCTTAGGGTATTGTATCTGACTGCAGATCACAGCGCAGGAAAATGCTTTCTAAAACAACAATAAATACATTCAAAACATAAAAAAATGTCTATATGTTTGTTTACGATCTCAATATAATTTTAAATTATTTATATTACCAATAAATCAACACATCTGCACAAAACTCGTTGCAGGAAATGTAACCAGGAGTCGAGCTGCTGTTCACTTCGTTTAGATTTTCTTTCACTTTCGTTTCTACGTCAGTCTCCCACGAGTCCCACCCCTGCTCGCTGCTGCGTGTGCGTGTGCGGGAAGGTTAATAATGCTGTTATTACTGGAGAAGAAGGAATAGCTCCACAACATTGCTTATGACTGAATTATCTCTAATTTTCATAATTGTGATTTAGATGCTGATAGGCTATACACCCGTCTAGTTTTATCATTGTCGAATAAATGTTTTTTATTCGACAATAAAAAACATTTATTCGACATTCGCGACCTGATGAACACCTTATTAACCTATATTCAAAATCTTCATACATTTCTCTTGTCTTATTTGTGTCCATGTATTTTTGTGTTCAAACCACATTCAAAGAAATATCATCACTTTAACTTGTTCTAATTCCTTATTATATGATATTAGATGTATGTCTTTACTTATCTTTTTATTTGTATATATTCAGTAGGGCTCATGGCTATTCCATTGAGGACACGAGGTCATGCCTCGGTATTTTTTCCCTAAATTTCAAATTAGTCAAAGTAAATCCAGCAGTGATGATCAATGCCAAACACAGAACCCGGTCCGTGTCCGAATCCATATGTCGTCTGTATTTTCCATGGGCGTCGGAACCATTGTATGTGGGTGGGACAAGACCCACCCACTTTTTAAACCAATGATATTGGACCCACTCACTTTTACCGCCATCCCCCCCAGGTGTTGCTACTCCACAAACCACCAACAGCTAAAAATACCAAAAATAAAATATTTTTTAAAACATCACCAAGTAAAACGCTGCGTTTATAAAGAAATGTCTCTTTACGCCACAACAAACGGGACAATTTCAGACGCGCATTCCACCTTCGGCTCAGCGCCAGGCGCAAGTAAACGACGCGGAAAATGAGCTTCATTTGAACAACAGTAACTGTGGTCAGATGAGATGTTGTCAGGCTATGTCATAACACTCCAATCAGCTGTTAGGCATAGCCTACTGTGCTCGAAGCGTGAATCAAGAATTGCTCGCGCAAATGCGCGGCGCGTCTGCACATTATCATTATAGTTTAACTAAAGCGCTAAAGAAACTACGGGCATGCACCATCATTATTCTGAGGTAAATGAAGTCGATACCAAACATGCGATTACGCCTCAAAACTGTGCATGCATTTGTATTTGTTGACGTTTTAAAGCTATTGTTATCCAATTTGTTGGCTTAAAACGTCTTAAAATGTATATGAACAAGGAAATAAAATTTTCGGGGGAACTGCCCCCGAACCCCCCTAGCAAAACACATGTGACTCGGTATTAAAACCCTGCGTACGGCCCTGGTAGGGCTGGCGATTCGCATCGATTCTCAGCGCATTTCGTCAGAAAGCCGGTTCCCTGTACCTCTAACCCATCACCTGCTTTAAAATGGAGCGCCTTTTAATAGACAGAGCCGTATTCACTGATAAGCCCGCAAAATCGGGTTCATATCGAAGTCGATTATCTGCGATACTGAACGCGATTTTGGTGGCTTCTCCGTGAACACGGCTTTGTCTATTTTGCTTTCTCCAGTGAGAATTTAAACCCATTTAAAGACCATTTCCCAACATAATTTAAAGCTGGTTGCATTAGCAATATAATCCACATTTCTGTCTCTAATCCAAAGCCCAGTCAGCTGTCTAGGAATGATGGCTAGATGAATAACTGTCCTCCTCCTCCATAAACACCAGTATTTGCTCTGTTTCTGACAGCTAATGAACCTGTGTGAAAGTTTCTCTGAGTGTCCTGCAGGTGGCACCAAATCCTCTTCATTCGAACTCTCACTGATGACGTTTGACGTTTGCAAGTCTCTGAACGAAACGAACAGCAAAACCATCCGGCCACCTCCCCCAGTCTCTCATGAAGCCAATACGGAAGTGACTTAAACTGCGATTCATCGACTGGCCGCTAGGGACAGGCTCCAAAAGAGAGCAGAATCCCATGTTAAATTGGCCAAGTTTACAGCAGAAAAAAACATGTTTACAGCCTGGTTCAAATTGTGGTTTTGGTCTATACTGCTAATTTTGCCCTTCATGACAACTCTGAGGGGGGTGAATTTTTTTCTAACTCATTCTTTTAAATTATATTAAGCCTTAAAGTTCTGCATAATTAAGGGCGTGGTCACTTGAGTGACAGGTAGATGCCGCTGCTGTCTGTGAGCCGTCACTTTACCTCAACTAATTCCAGCCGCTGAATTTGGCATCTCAGCCGTATTTGTGCTCGATTATTTTATACAATTATAAAATATGGCTTGCTGCATAATATTCGAGACTGATGTGTGTCTGTGTAGATGTGCATGCATGGGGAAGAGACACAGAACACACGTTGTTGGATCGTGGCATTGGCTGAAAGTTTTGGTTGTGAGATTTACTACAATGACAATGGCGGGAGGATATCAAAATCCGACAGCACTGCTTGGATATTATAACTAAAACTGCTGCACTATTTTGAAAAAATATACTTTGGACACGGGCTCATTTGTTTGTTAGATACGATCGTATACAGTTTTACAACATAAAGGCTGCTCAGATTGCATTATTTCTTGAAGAACGATGACAGAGAGCAGATCATTCAGAAGAAATGTTATGCAAACAATGGATAATATATCAATATTTCATGGACAAAAAGTACTGTTTTTTGTTTTGCAATGGACATTTATATTTTACCCAAGTGCCACAGATTGGATTCATCTCGTGATCTCTATTATAAAGGTATGAAGTCCCATTTTGATTTTCCATGTTGTTATTTGCACACCCAACACAAATTACTGGATTATCTTAGAAAGACTCAACTCTAGTGATGTCCGGTACATTTCTCATCAGGAAATAAACAACTCGGCAGGTTTTTCAAGTAGGTCCTTTTTTCTACAGTCCTTTGACATGCTAAATTTCTGTGTACCCTCACCTTTTTTGTTCGGACCTGAGTAAACTTCCCTTCTCGAAAATGAAGCTCAAGAAACACCTCCACATACCTCTCCAAAGGCCCTCCCTTCTGTCACAGTTTATTATTTTATTTTTTCATCTTATGTGGTGGATTATGGGTCTCTATACAATTGTGAGTTTATATCTCAGAATTCTGACTTTATATCACGCAATTGTGAGAAAAGAAGGCAGAATTCTGAGATAAAAAGTCACAATTACTGTTTTAATTTATTTTTTTTTATTTAGTGGCAGAAACAGGCTTCCATAACAATGAGTGTGAAATGATCCTGATGAACTCTTGTGACACTGAACAGAGAATGAGACAAATATGAACTGTCAAAGATCATCAGTGAGAGTTTGAGTTCAGATCCTGTCCACACTCAGAACATTTCTCTACGTCTCTGATTTAAACTCTTCTGAACTTCAACTTTATACTTGTTTTTATTATTTCAGCTTCATTGTGTTTCCATGAAATACAGAAACTAGTCTAGATGAAGTAAAACCTGAATCTTTTCACTCAACATTGTGAATGTGAGACTTATTTACAAGTCATGTATTTATTATTGATGTCACAATACATATTTCAAAGCTTTACAGAGATCTGTGTGTCTCAGTGTCAGTATCTTCACAGAAATTATGATTACAGTCATTGTTATATTTTTGCTATAATTCACTGAACATGGAGCAACAGACATTTGGATCATAGTATTGTGTAATAAACATTATTAGTGATGTTTTATCAATGGTTAAGTGATGAATTTGATCAAAGACTGAAATACTGTCAGAGAATGAAAATCTGCTATAGAGATCTTCAGGTTTCTAAAGTCAAATCAAAGTTCCTCATAATACGAGTAAATATCAAGGTCAATAAATTCATGATGTTGACAGTATTTGTGTGGAGTGAATCATATGAATATGAATCAATATGAATCAGATTGACAGGTCTGAGAGATTTGATTCACACATCTGTTTATTTCTCACACTTTCCTCCATCGTCTGATTCCAGCACTGAGCTTTAACAAACACACACTTCAATCATATTTCATCTACAGTCTGTCATTAATGTCCTTATCACAGATCTTTTTCAGTTCATGATAGAGATTAAGCTGTTTAGATTAGTAATAAACTATAAGATACATCAATCATTTTGAGCTTTATCAATGAGGCATATGTTCAGAAATATGTTGTTTTGATCATCTGACAGACACTTGTATGAGGAACTGAATCTCTTCTGGTGTATTTGATGAAGCTCTGATCTTCTGAGGTGTAGATGAGCTCAGATTCACTGATGAATGTCAGAGAAACTCATTTCTGACTGTGATCTGAATCTGAGAGGAGACGCAAGAGTCTCATTCTTCATCTGCTCCATTACATGTATTCCTCCAAACTCTCAATAGCTTCATATTTTGAGTATTTTCTCCATTCATCTGGTATCTCACCATAACCCAGAAATGTTTTACTGTAGTATTTTTCCAGATCTTTCTGGAATCTGCACACAAACCACTTCCAGTAGGGCAGTTCAGAGAGATCAGGAGTGATGCTCCAGTCTGCATAAACTCCTCCTGCTCTTCTGTAGTCTCTCCAGAGGACTTTATCACTTGATCCTTCAGGATAAAAGGGTTGATCACTGACTGCATCAACTGTGTCAGTGGGATAAAAATATCTACCACTTGCTACAGCTGATGTGCAAATGCTAATTTGCAAGTTTGTTGTTCCCTTGAAAAACTGCCCATTAATTCCCCACAGTCTGTGGAAAGCAACACTGTGATCTCCATCATGGTTTTCTATGGTGTTGGTGCAGGTGGCTCCACAGAACGGACACTGAACCCAACAGCACTGACAGAAGAGATCAATCAGAAGCTCATCTGGTCTGAACTTACAGTCCAGCTTGGATGGAAATGTCTTTCTGTTTAATCTACTGCTGATGTCAGACATTATAGCAGGGAGTTCTTGTTTCATCACATCTTCTAGGAGTTTCACATCAACATCATCATGTTTCACTCCACTGAGGTCTTTTTCAGAGAAGATCAGCTCATCTGAGATCTGCTGTGTGAAACTCTTCAACCACAAACCAACATCTCCTCTGTTCTCTTGAACATGTTGAGTAGATTCATGTGCTGCTTTCATGATCTTCTGCTGCAGGAGTTCAATGTTCTCCTTCATCTTGGGTAAAACACTGACACTGAACTTATCAGAGATGTACCGCCTGACTTCATCTCTGATGAAACTCTTGAAGTGATCTCTGGGATTACGAATGTAGTCCATGTATTTGTCAAAATCCTCCTCTTCTGCCAGTGTCTTCAGGATGTGTTTCTCCAGATTTGATCTGTTTCCATTCAGTGATTCACAGTTTGATCTCATTTCATCTGTCAGATCTCTGGCAGTCTTCTTGTAGACGCTCTGCTCAATGGGCTCTTTCAGTTTCTGACAGATGATCGCACCAAAAACAGCAGCTGATGTTGCTCCATGACAGTATTTCTGGAAAATCCTATAGTACTCTTCTCTCTTCTTCTCAACATGTATTACAGGATCATTGGCTTCTCTTAACAGTCTGTGTTGGTCAGTGATCATCTTGTTTGATCTCTTACAGATGGAAAGAACCAAATCCATGAAGAATTCATTCTTGAACACATATTTCACTGGTTCTTCCTCATAATCTGTTACTCTCGTCTTGATGTAATATATGAGTTGTTGAATGTAGCTGATGTCATAGCCCATCTTTGAAATGTTAAATGACTGAATTATTCTGTATGTCTGCAGAGAAACATCTGTGACTAATGATCTGATTTGAGCTTCATCTTCTTTAGATAAAATTAAACCATACTTCTCTTTATTTAATCTGTTGTAATTTCTGAAAGTTCCTGTATATCCACTGAATCTCTTTACCTTCACATAATCTGAATAACTGGGCACAGTGAAAATATCCCTGCTCTCCCTCCAGTGATCTACAGGAACACTTCCATAGAGGTCACAGAGGATCTCTCTCACATCTCTCATTACATCAATGTCTCTGATTAGAGGAATGTCTCTGATGATCTTCTTCACACTCTGTTCCCAGAACAAATCAAACTCTTTCTTCAGTGTTTCTTCATCATTTGTTTTGTCTTTGAGTTTTAAGGCGAGTTCTTTGCTCTTTTCATAGAGAGTGTTTTCATGATGTGTCCTCTGATCATCAATCTTTTTCTTCAGGTCTCGCTGCTGAAGAACTTCGTTTAATTTCCTCTTTGTTTCTCTCACAATGTTTTCCTGAAGCTCTCTGATTTTGATTTCAAAAGATGTTTTCCACTGAATCAGTATATATTTATCAGTGTCTTTCTCAAAGAATTCAGACATTGATTTTTCCACTTCTTCACTTGTCTTCTTCAGTTCTCTTTGAAGATCAGTTTCCTCAACCTCATGAATCACTTCATTCTCTATTTTGTTGTGTAGTTTGTTCTCAGTTTCCATCATGGCTCTGCGAAGACTCCAGGACCACTTGCTGTATTCTCTCTCCAGTTTCCTGTAGGCTGAGACCTTTTGGAGTTGAAACACAAATCATTCAGTAAGCAAATACTTGACAGAAGAGATTTCTTAAGACCTGAAATTTTTATTGGGTTTGGAGGAAACAGAACAAACTCAAAGACTCACCTGTAGTGACGGATCAGTTTCAGAGCAGATCTTCTTCATCATCTTCTCTTTCTCTCGTTCATATTCCTCTCTCCACTCCACTCGTCTTCTCTTCAGTTCTTCTTCAAGGAGTTTCAGTGTTTCTTCAGAAGTCTTTTGTTGATCTTCTCTCATGTTTCTTTCTTCTGTCAGTCTCTTCTCTAAATCCTCTAGTTGTTCTCGTCTCTCTCTTTCTGTTCTCTCTTTCTCTCTGATTATTCCCTCCATTTCACTCCTGAGTCTCTGAATCTGTTCATCACTAATCTGTTTTTCTTTCTCTCTTCTCTTTCTCTCAGTGTCATGATTCTGTCGTTCTTCCTCCATCATCATCTTCATTCTCTCTTTCTCTCTGATTATTCCCTCCATTTCACTCTTCAGTCTCTGAATCTGTTCATCTTTTTCTCTTCTTTTCTCATCCTCTTCTTCTCTTCTCGTATTTTCCTCTAGTTTCTGTTTTTCCCATTCCTCTCGTTCTCTCTTCATCTCCTCACACATCTTTTCCTCTCTCTCATCTTTCTCTTTCATTTCTCTTTTATGTCGTTCTTGGCTCTTATTAAACTCTTCTTCTCTTCTCTTTCTCTCAGTGTCATGATTCTGTCGTTCATTCTCTATTCTGTTCATCAGTATTTCTATTTCTGTGTCATATTTGATCTGAAGTTTTTCCTTTTCTTTCATCATATTCTCTTTTTCTTCCCTCATTTCCTCTATTTCATGTTTGAATGTCTCTTGTTCTCGTCTCATCTCATCTTGTATCTCCCTCTGATGTTTCTTTTCTTCTCTTATTTCTCTTTTCAGTTCCTCTTCTCTTCTCTTTCTCTCTTTGTCTTGATTCTGTCGTTCTTCCTCCATCACCATCTTCATTTTCTCTTTCTCTTGTTCATGTTTCTTCATCAGTTCTTCTCTTTCTCTGTTCAGTTTCTCCATCAGGATCTTCATCTTGTTTTCTTCTTCTTCATGTTTGGATTGAAGATCTTCTTTCTCTTTCATTAGTGTTTTGTATCGTTCTTCTCTCTCTTTAAATTCATCTTCTCTTTTCTTCCTCTCATTCTCTATTCTGTTCATCAGTCTGTCTATTTCTGTGTCATATTTGATCTGAAGTTTTTCATTTTCTTTCTTCAAATTCTCTTTTTCTTGTCTCATTTCCTCTATTTCATGTCTGAATGTCTCTCGTTCTCGTCTCATCTCGTCTCGTATCTCTCTTTGATGTTCCTCTTCTTCTCTTATTTCTCTTTTATATCGTTCTTCTCTCTCATTAAATTCTTCTTCTCTTCTCTTTCTCTCTTTGTCTTGATTCTGTTGTTCTTCCTCCATCATCATCTTCATTCTCTCTTTCTCTTCTTCCAGTTTCTTCATCCGTTCTTCTCTTTCTCTGACTCTGTCCATCAGGATCTTCATCTGTTGTTCTTGTCTTTCTCTCTCCATCTCTCTGAACATCTTGCATGAGTAGAAACTCCCTACGTTCGCTCTCACCATGTTGTCTATCTTCTCCAGTAGATCAGACACCTGTGTTCGGTCTCCAGTCTGATTATTATTGAACACATGGAATCTGTTTCCACACACTTCAATCAGGTTTCTGATCACAGATCCAGGTTTTCCCAAACACTGTTCAATAGTTTTGTTCTTCAGATCATCTCCTCTGGTGAAGAGCACCATAGTGAACATTAAAGATTTCTCACCAAACATCTCTTGGATGATTTTCACTGATGTTTCCTCATGTTTAGTGAATCGTTGTCCTAAATTGAGCACAATGATGAACACATGTGGTCCAGGCAGGATCATGGAGATGCAGTGTCTGATTTCTCTCTGGATCTCCTCATTACTCAGTTCAGTATCAAACAGTCCTGGAGTGTCGATCACAGTAACGTGTCGGCCGTTGATTTCAGATGATTCTCTCTGACTCTCTTTAGTCACTGACTCTTGAGATGTTTCTGCCTTAAACGCGTCTCTTCCTAAGATTGTGTTTCCTGTTGCACTCTTCCCAACTCCAGTTTTTCCCAGCAGCACAATCCTCAGATCATCTGTGCTTTCTCTTGAACCTGAAAATCATATTGAAATGTAAGAAAACATGACAAGATCAACAGGGGGATCAGGGTAAGATGAGCCACTTTTCAATTTTGAATGTTGCAGATCTGCTGTTTAAAAGCACAAATGTATAAAACACTATTATAGAGTAAATCTATTGTAGAATTTAAGTTTATGAGTTTTAGTTCAGAATTTAGTTTACGACCCAAAATGATTGTCTGGTCATTACCTTGTGGCAGTAAATGTGTCTCTAGTGAGTCGATTTTCTTCTTCATCTCTTCATATTTCATCAGTTTTTCCATCTTTGCCTCCAGAAATGTCTCTGTGGAGTAAAACTCTCCTCTGTTTTCTTCCAGCATCTTCTCAATGTTCTCCATCAATGTGGACACTTGTGTGTTGGGACCAAAGAAATGATGTCGTCCTCCAAATCTCTCAATGACAGACTGTGTTTCTTCATTGAGTTCTTCTGTCTGATGCTCTGAATTCTGCATTATGAGGATCATCATGTGTTTGTTGATTCTGGAGCTGAAGATCCTCTGGATCTCCTCCATTTCTGCTTTGTCTTCATTATTGAGTGGAGCATCAGGAATAATGAGGAGGAAAACATGAACTCCAGGATGACACAGAGACACACAGTGGAGAGTCTGACGCATCACTTCCTCCTCTGAGAGACGAGTGTTGAACAGAGCTGGAAGATCCACCAGACTGAACTGACGTCCATGAAGATCCACATCTCTCCTCTTCTCTCTTATGAGTTTTGAAACAGAGTTCTTCAGTGTTTCATCACTTCCACACAGCGCCAGGTTCAGCTTCTGTTGTCTGGTGGCTCTTAAACCTCCTTAAACACAGAAACATGTGTTAATACAACATATTTAGATATTGTTTCAGATCTCCATTCTACTGAATTGACCCTTCGCAAAGACCCGCCCCCCTTAGTTACTGTTGCTTTGTCCGACAAGCCATGTGTCACGCCACACGCAGTGATAAATACATCGCAGAGCAAAGAGGACACTGACAACATGTCAACAGACAAGACAGAGCAGGCTACTTATGATTTTAAACAAAGTCCCAGCTTTCAAAATGTGTAGTTTAAGAAATTCAAACAATAAAAACCGTGTTGTGGCTCTTTAATGTGTCGTGACAGATCGCTGTAGCGCCTCAGCTCAAGAGGCTCGTGAACCGATCATCTCTTCCTATTAGTTCATTTATAGCATCAAATAAACATGAATGAACATCAGAAGGAATGTTGTTTCAAACACGGAAAGACATGAAATTATGAATCAAATAAGTATCAAACTCACAGCCTTACTTCTTAGTTTAATACAAACTTCATTGACTTCATATTTCACTAAATCAATTAGGGCAATATAAAAGTGATTGATTTTGCTTGCATGCATTTTGCTGTCAAATACTAAACGTGTTGATATTTTTTTAATACCTTAAAAATACCTGAATTTTTTAATAGGTTATGTATAGAAACTTAAAGGGTTCTGTCAGACGCTTCATAGAACCCTTTAGAGGTTCCCATCATGAGATCATTTTTATCAGTTTAGTTTTAATTCATTTTTTTTTATTATTTAATTACATATTTAACTCATATTTAGTGTTTTAAAGTATCATTTAATACATTAATATAGAAACTTTTAGGCATAAAGGTTCTTTAAAATTGAATTAAGAGCCCAAGGTTTCTAAACAGAACCACAGTAAACCTTTTTTTCCCAAAAGCGTACACTCTCAGGCTAAATCTTCATGTCTGCACCTGATGTTCAGTAACCTGGTGTCAGAATATAGTTCATTAATGGTTTTCAAAAGGTAACTGCAAAGAAAACTTATTATGTTCTTATATGAGTGTCCTCACCATCAGAATCTTCCTCCTTTGTTCCGGGTGAAGCAAAAGATCTGCTCAGATCTTCATCCACCAGTGTTTCTTCTGCATCATGATAGAGCTCACATGTGACAAATTCTTCATTGTTTTCTCTGAGTATCTTCTCTAATCTTTGCAGTATTTCAGATATCATTGTTTTTATTTCATTGTCAAGTTGAACATGTCCTCCTCCACACTCAGCAGTTAACTGTTGAATGAATTTATTAGTTTTCACAGGTGCTCCTTCAGCTCGGTGTGTCTCTTTATCAGTCGTGATCACTATAGTGTGTTTGATCGCCTCTTCACTGAATTTTTCCAGCACATATTTCAGTCTTCTCATGACCTTCTTAGTGAAGTCTTTATATTGCAGTATGATAATGAATGCATGAGGTCCTGGATCAGACAGAGACACACACTCTCTCACTGTCTGTGTGATCTGATGATCTGAGATGTTTGTCTGGAGCAGCTGAGGACTGCTGATGACCATCACGTGTCTGTCCTTCAATCTTCCTGCGACTCTCTCTACAACATCTGGAGGAGCTTCACTGTCAAACGCTGCTCGTCCCAACAGGAAGTTTCCCACTCCACTGTTTTCTGACACGCTCTTCCCCAGAAGAACAATCCTCACTGCAAAGAGTCAAATCAGACGTTCAGAGTTCCTCACATCACACACTAACACATGACACATGATGACAAGATCTTGATCTTAATCAAACACAGATCTAAATGACCAGAATTCACCAGTAGAAGGCTGAATTTATCACTTGTGTTTTGATGGGGAAAAATTACTCATAATTCCCACACTCTTCATCACTTCATGCATTTATGTTGGTACAGACTTACTCGTAGGAGGTTGGTCTCTACTCCATCTTCTCCTGCGAGGAGGAATGTGAGCGACGATCACTGTATGAAACAAAAGTCTTACATTATATTTGAATCTCATCATAATCAGAAAACATCATCTTTGAACAAATCTCTGAAACAAGTGAAAGTGTGATATGCTGGAAAATCACTTAAATTAAATATTTAGAATTAATAAAATAGAATACAATTAAATATCTTCATCTGACTTGAGGAAAAGAGAATAATTTAGCTGATTTTCACTGAGTATGCAATAAAGAAATGAATATCCTCAGATGTTATCTATACTCGTGTCTCTGCATATAAATGAAGTCCTTCAAGAGTTTGAATTCTATTGACAGAATGTAATGAAAATGTTCTTGAAGAATCACTTTCTGATCTGATTCTCACCTCTGGTGTCAGCGGCAGACATGTTCAGATTTTATTCTCTCCTCCGTGTCTTTCTTCAGTCTTCATCTGATCATCTTCACTGACGTCTGTCTGATCATCGTACTGTAAGAGATTTGAGTGATTTTCAAACATTAACACAGTCTATGATCATTTGTCCAGACTAATGCTGCCTTCACATGCTCTGAGAAGTATCATAAATACGAGTTTCCTAGGTAAAAACTGCACATGAACACTCTCCCACTGCATCATATTTCTGCTCCAGCATGCTCAGCTAAAGATCATAAACTAAAATCACTTCACATCTGTAAATATTCATGCATCTCGACACTGAACACAGACTTTTACACACAGATCTGTTTCTGTGACAGAAATGAAAGTGAAACTCACTGAAGTTCCTGCTGCTCATACAGTTATTAATTACATTCATGATTAAAATAAACTCATGTTTTAGTGTATCTGATATTAACATGTCTTATTACATATAAAGTATTTATAAGGAAATGTGATACCTGTAGTTTTTTCATCTGCTTATATGTGTCTTTCTCTGTTGCCATCTTGAGATCAGGAAGAGATCTGACTGTGGGTGGAGTCAGTCAGTGACGTTACAAAGATAAAAGTCCTCTTTCTGTCTGTCTTCTCTCTTTTATTTTGAAACCTTACAAAGACTTTCAAACCGCAAAGCAATCAGAACTATGGACATTTACAAAGACTTAAATTCATCTTCTTTAATTTAAATATACATGTATACCCTTTTCTGTTCTTTTTTTTCTTTTTCTTTCCTTGTCTTTTTTTTCCGTTTTCCTCTATTTCTGAAACTATTTTTATAATATCTTTCATATGACTAAGTATAACTGACTCATGGTGATATCAAACTCATCAAAGCATTATTTGTGAAACATTTATATATGTTGAATACATGTGAAATTTGTTCAATAAAAAAGAAAAAGTCTGTCTTCTCTTTCAGGTGCAGGTAAAAGTTCAAGCTACAGTTCCTGTGAGAATGAGGAGTAATCTCAGTAAAAGACAAAAACAACAGCAGATGACCATAAACAACAAAACATGCATAATAAAACAGAACAGGAGAACTTGCAGTGACATTCTGTGAACTGACTCACTGTTTTGTTCATTTCAGCAGGAAAACTACAGTTAATATTTTATTCATTTATAAAGATGTCACAATGATTGTTTGATTTACTGCGATACACCTGTGAAGTTTCTGTGGGTCATATATCATCCAGAAATATGTATTAAATTAATAATTATATATATACATTTATATGTGTTCTCCCTGCCATTGGGGGGAGCTGTCTGTTGTGTCTCATTGGGGAAGTGACACCTTCCTTACCCCCAAAGACTTATTTTCTTTATGAAAAGGTAAGGAAGGCAATCACTGTTGTTCCATGATATTGGTTTAATTGCCCTAATTATATTAGCCATCTGTATTATTAAAGGAAATACACTGCGTTCCAAATTATTATGCAAGTGACATATCAGTAAGATTTCAGTACAATAAACATTCAGATTTTAGTTTTTCGAAGAAAATGTTTGTTTGTTTATTTATCCATGTCTTTTTAGATAACTGGTATTAATCTCAGACAAAATAATTTGCCAGGTCTCTGGAAACCCTACTTAGAGGTTGTTCCTCATTATTAATTAAGTCACAGTTCTCATGCAATATGAGGAGGAAGAAAGGCAAGGCAAGTCAAGGCAATTTTATTTGTATAGCACATTTCATACACAATGGTAATTCAAAGTGCTTTACATAAAGAAGAAGAATAAAAATAGAACATAAGGAATAGAAATAACAGTAAAAACAGAGAATTTTGCTATCTGGATGGATGAGCTAGGAAGTCTTAGGGAGTTTGTTGTTGTTGTTGTTGTTGTCCATCAGAGTGGATCTAAACGGATCTATCCATCAGAGCAGATCTGAATGGATCTTCTTCACATGACAGGACTGCTACCTGTTAAGGCACTTCAAACTGATAAACAAAGTTTCAATCTCCCCTTTTGCCAAGACACCTCAAACTGCGCCACACAGCCCTAATCCCCCTTCCGGAGATATCTTATCTATGCAATGCAGTTCAAATTTCCCCTTTGGAAAGTGTCCTGACTGTAATCCAGAGATATTTTAACCATGCACCACAACTCAAATTGCCCTATGGTTTGTCACCTTATCCAAATTTACCAAATTTTAACCTAATCACAAATGTTTTCTTCCCAATTCCCCCAGCTCTTTCAACCAGACAGCAATATTTATAATGCATTAAAAGTCAGAAATAACAAAATGATACATAAAAGATATAAAATGCATTAAAAATTAAATTAAAACAGGAAAAGGAATTAAAAGAATAAAAAGATAATACATATAAAATAAAATGCAAACAGTTCGGACATAGCACAGTGTTCAATCAGCAAATGCATAGATAAAAAGATGTGTTTTGAGTCTGGATTTGAATGTTGCTACTGTTGGAGCACACCTGATCTCTTCTGGAAGCTGGTTCCAGCTGCGGCTGGCGTAACAGCTAAAAGCAGACTCTCCTTGCTTTGAGTGAACCCTTGGTATTTCTAAATGGCTTGATCCTGATGATCTGAGTGATCTGTTACAGTTTTTCTCAGTCGCTTTGGTGCATTTCTCACATCACTATTTACATTTGCACAACAGTTAATGCAGTTCTCAAAACAATTAGTACAAACTGCAAAACCTAGTTGATAACCTGCAAAAGCGTGTCACTTGCTCAAAATGGATAGGTCATTCCTCAAAAGCAAGTATTTGTGTCAATGAAAGTGTCAGCGTCATCAAGATGAAAAGTCCTGACACCATTGTTTATGAACAAGATAGTCAAATGGCTTTGTCATGTTTTCATTATGACAGTTTACTCTGTCAATGTTTTCCAATGTAAAAAAGTCAGATCTTGGTGACACTACCTGAAAATGCTCAAGACAGCACTATATACTATTTGCACAGCCATTTGAAAAATACAGTAAAGTTACACATTACTGTATTTAGTGAGGTAACTGAGTACAAGACACTGAATATGTATGTTTCACATTTTTACTGCATATGCTCTTTGCAATTCTAATTTGTTCACAGCATTGTGCAAAAGAAAAAATACACCCTTATTTGCAACAAACATAAACTCCCTTTGGGTAGAGCTGTGCACAACTGCAAACAATATTGCAGTACATATGGCAAATCTTTACTGTAACACTACTGTACACTACAATACACTAAATGTGTGATGCAGTAAAGCTGTACGTCTAAATGTAAAATGTACAGTGACAAGTTCTTGTCCCACTGCAAGCTTCATGTATGACACGATGACAGTAGTGCAGTGCAGATTGTTTAGTGCTGAATTACTGTCCATTTACACACACCTGTTCTCCCAACGAAATGTTTGAATAATTGAATTTACAGTGGTTCTCCCAACATTTGGCTGCACCCTTCGACCGGCCTCAGCCATTGTGAGGCCGTGATTGACAACATGATCCACAATTGTAGCCCTGATTTCATCAGGGATCTGCCTATTGGCCTCTTCTTCCTCTTCCCCTGTTTTGTCCCCTTCCCCTTCCTCCCCGCACCCTTACCCCTCTTCCACGAGGCTGACCTTCCACTTCTGTGTCACAGTATTGTAGAAATGGTACACACTATGTCCTGCTTGGTTCGTATATGCTTGTAAAGTGGGGGTTTATGGGATTCAGCTCTGACAGTGATTGTAGAGAAGTGGCTTATCATTGGTTGCAACTAATGCTTCACACACCCCTTCTCATCAGTGAAAGTTAAGATTCACTTGAGAGAAATTGTTCAATTTAGGAGACATTTTCAGGAAAAAAAGATTTTAAAAAAATGTGTAAAATTTGCTTGACAGATTTTGACAACTAGTTCAACATTTTTGTATGTAATGACTCAAGCAATGAAATGAGGACTATTAGTTTTATATGGAATGACTATTCAGCATTCACAAGTATAGTTAATTTTGACTGACATGACATAAGCAAATGATAATGTTATAAAACAGCAGAGAGTTGTATGAAAGCGATTGATGCATGTCCAAAAGCATTTGCAATTTGTTCGAAGGAATGAGAAACTGCTACTATGATGTGCACAAATGACTAAATGTTGTGGAGGTTGAACTAACTGTTGTGCAAATGTAAATAGTGATGTGAGAAATGCACCAAAGCGACTGAGAAAAACTGTAAGTTTATATTCTATGAGCATATCTGCAATGTATTGAGGTCCTAGGCCATTGAGTGATTTATAAACAAGTAACAGTACTTTAAAATCACTTCTAAATGCAACTGGAAGCCAGTGCAAGGACCTGAGGACTGGTGTGATGTGTTCATGTTTTCTGGTTCTGCTCAGAATCCTGGCAGCAGCGTTTTGTACGAGCTGCAGCTGTCTTATGGTCTTTTTGGGAAGACCAGTGAGGAGCCCATTACAATAATCCACCCGGCTGGTGATGAAAGCATGAACAAGTTTCTCCAAGTCTTGACTGGAGACAAAGCCTCTAATTCTTGCAATATTTTTGAGATGATAATATGCTGATTTAGTTACTGTCTTTACAAGGCTACTGAAACTCAAGTCTGACTCCAAAATCACTCCAAGATTCCTGACTTGATTTTTAGTTGTTTGACCCCTAGAGTGAAGGTACGTGTTCACTTTGAGAACTTCATCTTTATTTCCAAACGCAATTACTTCAGTTTTGTCTTTGTTTAACTGAAGGGAGTTTAGGCACATCCAGTTTTTAATTTCATCAATGCATTGGCACAGGGAGTCAATGGGGCTGTAGTCGTTAGGTGATAGCGCTAGGTAAATCTGGGTGTCATCTGCATAGCTGTGATATGCAATTTGGTTCTTTCTCATTATTTGGCTCAGTGGCAGCATATATAGGTTGAACAGGAGGGGTGCAAGTATTGAACCTTGAGGGACTCCACATGTCATGGAGGTCCAGTTGTCAAAGTATCCATTCAAGCTTAAGAACTTGTTAAGCTTGTTAAGCTGATTAAAAACAACTTTTTCAACGATCTTGCATATGAAAGGAATATTTGAGATTGGCCTGTAGTTGCTCAATATGGTGTTATGCAGATTGCTCTTTTTCAGGAGGGGCTTAACAACTGCAGTTTTCAGGGATTTTGGAAAAGTCCCAGAGAGAAGTGAGGCGTTTACCACTTCTAGGAGATCTGCTTCTAAACAGTTAAACATGCTTTTGAAAAAAGATGTGGGAAGTGTGTCAAGGGCGCAGGTTGATGTTTTAAGGTGCTGTACTGTTTCTTCCAAAATTTTACCATCGATTGCTTCGAAAACAGACATAATAGCTACTTTCTGAGCTGCTGTCTGAGAGCATTTCACTGGGAATCTGACTTGGGGGGTTTGTTAGTCTCTCTACTGTAGCAAAAAGAGTGCGGGTGTTGTTTAAGTTTCTGTTTGTAACATTTGAGAAGAAGGTCTGTCTAGCTTTGCCTAGTTCCACATTGAAAGCATGAAGGATATCTTTATAGATGTTATAGTGGATTTCAAGTTTTGTCTTTCGCCACATGCGCTCAGCTTTTCTGCATTGTCTTTTCATATTTTGCACTGCTGTTGAGTTTCTCCAAGGTGCTTTTTGTCTGCCACTTTTCTTCCTGACTTTCACAGGAGCAATGTTATCAATAACATTCTGTACTTTTGAGTTAAAAGAATCAAGGAGAAAATCAACCCAGTCTGCAGATATGCTTGGTGTTAAAGATATAGCCTTCATAAACAGTGCACTAGTATTCTGATTTAAGCATCGCTTTTTGACTGAGATAGATCTAGCTTCAACAGTCAGAGAGATCAATATATCAAAGAAAATACAGAAATGATCAGATCCTACATCCTTAATGACAATGGATGAAATGTTTAGACCCTTACTGATAATTAAATCTAGAGTGTGTCCACGATTGTGTGTAGGTCCATGTACATGTTGTGTCAGATCAAATGTATTCAAAACTGTTAGGATTTCTTTTGCCATATTGGATTCTGCATTTTCTATGTGGATGTTAAAATCCCCAGTAATAGCAAAACAGTCAAACTCAGAGGAAATTGCTGATAACAGTTCTGTAAAGTCCTCCACAAAGGCTGGAGAGTATTTTGGAGGCCTGTAAATTACTGTAAGTAGAATGCGAGGAGCACCTTTTAATACAATACCCAAATATTCAAAAGACAAGTAATCACCAAATGACACTTACTTGCATTGATAGACATTTTTAAATTGAGCAGCTACACCTCCACCTCTCCTAACAGCTCTGCAGACACTCATAAAAGTAAAGTTAGGAGGGGCTGTTTCATTCAGGATTGTTGAACTGCAACTGTCTTCAAGCCATGTTTCATTTAGAAGCATAAAATCTAGGTTGTTTGTGGTTATTAAGTCATTGACTAGCAATGATTTATTTTTAAGTGAACGGATGTTTAAAAGTGCTAACTTAACAGTCTTACTTTCTGTCTCTACAGTAATCTTAGTTTGACGTGTAATAGGCAGCAGATTAACTGAGTTTGCCAAACGGTTTGAGATGGCCTTTGGCTTTCTATCACGTAATAAAACAGAAATAGAGAAAGCAACAGGCACACTGGGTTCCCACTTGTTCTGTAAAATTTGACAAAGTCACTGTTATCATAGCGGGGACCCGGCACACATCACTGAGAGCTGTTATCGGTTGTTTTTGGTTCACCTAGAACAGATGGAGGAGGGTGAGGGCCCTGGCATTGTGGCAGGGGCCGCAGAGCTCTCACAAGAGGGGGGGGGGTCGAGCTCACAGGTTTTGGTGGTTGCGGGGCTCGCCTTTTTGTTGATATATGGGGGATTGCAGCAAAAGAGTGGGAGAGTTTGGTTCCAGCATAAACCAGTTCCTCCATTTTCTCTGAGAAGCACAGAAGAGGGGATGATGGAGAGAGGGATAACGTGTCCGGTGAGAGAGGCTGTTGCTCTGGTGTTACAGGAGGCTGTAATTTGTTGTACTGGCTTCCCTGGCTGTTTTCGCTATAGTTGTCCTTGGTTGCTGAATCTTGGAGCAGTTCTAACACGTCACTGTCTATCGGTGAGCTCTGTGGGCAGGGCTCAGTCAGGATTGTGTATGTGAGCAGTGGTTGTTGTGGCTGCGTGGTGTTATCATTGACCTTGTGGGATGTGTCAGCCGCATGTCCATTCAGTACACTGTCCAGGTGTGTTAGTGCCGTTCAGATTGAGTGGATTTGCACACACTGCTGAAGGATGGTGGAGGCAGAAGTAGATATTGTCCTTTAGCACTCTTGAGCCCAGTTTGTTTGGGGGCAGGCCATCATGTGTGAACATTTGTCTCTGACTCCAGAACAGATTGAAGTTGTCGATGAAATTCAGTCCTTTTAAGTTGCAGGTTTTTTGCAGCCATGTGTGTCAGGGAATGAACACAGAGAGAGGATCCAAGTGCAAGTAAAACCGGATTTATTGACAGAATACGCTGTACAATAACTTCACTCCAAAAAGGACAGTAGTTGCAGTCACAAAGACAAGCTGACGCCGTGATGTGTAGAAACAGAGGAATTGGGTGGCGCAGGGCTGCAGTGGGTATCAAAAGCCAAGGGATAATCCAACCCAGACGCGGGCACAAGGCGGAGATCCAGAACCCCAGGATAACAGGAGGTGAAACACAGAAACACGACAGCGGGACAGCCTGCAACGAACTGACAAAGACACCACGTAGACACACACATTAAATAGCAAACACTGAACAAGACACGGCTGGCAGCACATCACAATCAGACAGGTGGGTGATGCCCACACAATCACTCACTCAGTGCAACACACACCACAACCACACGAGGGCGAGTAAGTGAACCCATGAACCGTGACAGTACCCCCTCTCCTACAAGCGCCTCCTGGCGCTCCCAGGAGAGCCTACCTGTTGACGATATTCATCAATAAGAGAGTGATCCAGGATGTCCCTGGCAGGAACCCAACTCCTCTCCTCCGGACCGTAACCTTCCCAGTCCACCAAGTACTGGAATCCGCGTCCCCTTCGCCTAGCGTCCAAAATACGACGGACCGAATAAGCAGGTTCCCCATCTACGAGTCGCGGCGGGGGAGGAACCGGGGCTGGCGGATTAATGTTAGAATGAAAAACGGGTTTAATTTTGGAAACGTGAAAGACGGAATGAATTCTGGTGTACGCTGGTGGTAATTTGAGGTGGACAGTCACCGGGCTAAGAATCTTGGTGACCGTGAACGGGCCAATGAATTTGGGTGCTAATTTGTTACTCACGGAGCGGAGCGGAACGTTCTTGGAAGAAAGCCACAATTTTTGACCAACGACGTATACGGGAGGCTTCAGCCGGTGGCGATCGGCCTGGGCCTTGGTGCGCGCCCCCACCTGAAGGAGAGTCTCTCGGGCTCTTCTCCACGTGTGACGACACCTCTGGACGAAGGCGTAAGCGGAGGGGACCGCGACTTCGGATTCCAGACTGGGAAAGGCAGGTGGCTGGTAACCTAGACTAAACTGAAAAGGCGACAGGCCCGTAGCCGACACTGGTAACGAATTGTGCGCGTACTCCACCCAAGGAAGCTGCTGACTCCAGGAGGAAGGATTCTGAGCAACCCGACATCGCAACATTCTCTCCAAATCCTGGTTGGCTCTCTCAGCTTGCCCGTTCGTCTGGGGATGGAACCCAGATGACAAACTAACCGTCGCCCCCAGTAAACGACAAAACTCCTTCCAGAATTTGGAGGTAAATTGGGATCCCCTGTCAGAAACCACGTCTACCGGGAGGCCATGGATACGGAAGACGTGATTAATGACAGTAACCGCTGTCTCCTTGGCAGTGGGTAATTTGGGCAAGGGGATGAAATGCGCCGCCTTCGAGAACCGGTCCACTACGGTCAAAATCACCGTATTGCCCTGTGAAGGAGGGAGGCCTGTGACGAAATCTAGCGCTATGTGGGACCAGGGTCTTGAAGGGACAGACAGCGGCTGAAGGAGTCCCTCAGGGGGACGATTAGAAGTCTTACCACGAGCGCAGACAGAGCAAGCCAAAACAAAATTGTGAACATCGCGAGCCATGCAGGGCCACCAAAATCGTTGTTTGACCAAAAAATTGGTGCGACTAACCCCTGGATGACAAGCCAGATTGGAATCGTGGCCCCATCGGATAACGTCTGAACGCAACCCCTCTGGCACAAATAACCGACTCGGTGGGCACCCGGGCGGAGGCGTTACCCCTTCTAAGGCCGTGCGGACCTTCGACTCGACCTCCCATGTGAGTGAAGAGACAATGAGTCTCTCAGGAAGAATACACTCGGGAGTGGACGGGCGCTCGGAGCGATCAAAAACGCGAGAAAGTGCATCGGGCTTGATGTTTTTGGACCCGGGACGGTAAGATAGGGAAAAATCAAAACGACCGAAAAAAAGAGCCCACCGAGCCTGCCTAGAGTTAAGTCGTTTAGCGGATCTAATATACTCAAGGTTCTTATGATCAGTCCAGACTATGAAAGTCCAACCAGTGACGCCACTCTTCCAAAGCTAATTTGACCGCCAGCAGCTCCCTGTTACCAATGTCGTAATTACGTTCGGCAGCAGTTAAACGGTGTGAAAAAACGCGCAAGGATGCATCTTATCGTCCGCTGCGGAGCGCTGGGATAGAACTGCACCTACCCCCACCTCTGACGCATCAACCTACACCACAAACTGACGTGAAGAATCAGGGGCGACAAGAATGGGAGCCGAAACGAAGCGGCTTTTGAGGTTGGAGAATGCAGCCTCAGCTGCATCCGACCACCTGAACGCCGTTGCGGGGGAGGTTAAGGCAGTCAGAGGAGCGGCTAGTTGGCTGAAATTGAAAATAAAATGCCGGTAAAAATTGGCAAAGCCCAGAAACCTCTGCAGGGCCTTGCGGGAATCTGGAATTGGCCAATCCACCACAGCCTTAACCTTGTCAGGATCCATGCGCACCCCGTCGGACGACACGATGTACCCCAAAAATGGAACAGACTGTGCATGAAAAACGCACTTCTCCGCCTTGACAAAAAGCCCATTCTCTAACAGCCTTTGGAGCACTCGCCTGACGTGTTGCACGTGTTCCTGGAGAGAAGAAGAAAAAATCAATATGTCGTCCAGGTAAACATATATGAACTGATCGACCATATCTCTCAACACGTCATTGACGAGTGCTTGGAAGACGGCGGGCGAGTTGGAAAGCCCGAACGGCATAACCAAGTATTCAAAGTGCCCTCTAGGGGTGTTAAAAGCCTTCTTCCATTCATCCCCCTCCCTGATGCGGACCAAATGATAAGCGTTGCGCAGGTCCAATTTCGTGAACAGAGACGCGCCCTGCAGCCGCTCAAAGGCAGAAGACATCAACGGCAAAGGATAAGTATTCTTTACCGTGATGTTGTTCAGTCCTCTGTAATCAATGCACGGCCACAGAGAGCCATCCTTCTTACCCACAAAAAAAAAACCTGCCCCCGCGGGAGATGAAGAAGGGCGGATGATCCCAGCTGCCAGAGAATCAGAAATATATTTCTCCATGACCTCCCTTTCCGGATTAGAACGTGAATATAACTTGCCTTTGGGCGGAGAAGACCCTGGAACTAAATCTATAGCACAGTCATAGGGACGATGCGGAGGAAGAGAAGCAGCCCGGGACTTACTGAACAGTTCCTTCAGGTCATGGTACTCCTGGGGCACGTTTGACAGGTTCACTGACTCCTCCTGCAACACAGAACGAGACACAGATGAACAAGCAGACAACAAACAAGACGCATGACGAAGAAGAAGAAGAAGAAGAAAGAGCTTTATTGCCAGGTATGTTGTTTACACATACTAGGAATTTGTTTTAGTGACAGAAGCTCCACAGTGCAACAGAGTAACAGTGACAAGACAAGACACATAATAAAAAGGAATAAAATAATAATATACAAATTTACAAGATAGACAAAGTGCAAAAAAAGCAAAAGACAATATATATTATAGACAATTGTATGTACAATTATGTGTGCAAATTGAGATATAAATAAGTGTTTTAAGTAAATAATGTGTAATAGTGTTGTGTGTTCCGTGTTTGTCAAGTGTTCATGAGATGGATTGCTTGAGGGAAGAAACTGTTCCTGTGTCTGGTCGTTCTGGTGCTCAGGGCTCTGTAGCGTCGACCGGATGGCAACAGTTCAAAGAGGGAGTGTGCTGGATGTGAGGGGTCCAGAGTGATCTTCTTTGCCCTTTTCTCACTCTGGATAAGTACAGTTCTTGGAGAGTGGGGAGGGTTGTGCCAATGATTCGCTCAGCAGACCGGACTACCCTCTGTAGTCTTCTGACGTCAGATTTGGTAGCTGAGCTGAACCAGACGGTAATTGAAGTGCAATGACAGTGTTGGCTCCACTCCACCACGGATCCCTGGCCCCACTCAATCCTGGACTTGTGCTTCACCAGCCACGGATGTCCCAGGACGATAGGATGGCAAACGGCCATCCACTCGCAGCGCGAGCTCAATCAGTCCGTTAAGAGTGGGAGGTAAATCCAGTGAATAGATCTCCTGCTGCACATGGTCGGCCAGCCCATGCAGGAACACATCCCACTGCGCCTCCTCGTTCCACTTACACTCCGCTGCCAGGGTGTGGAACTCAATGGCGTAGTCGGAAACAGGTCGAACTCCCTGCCGCAGGTCCGCGAGCTTGTGAGCAGCCTCCCGTCCCGCCACTGAACGGTCGAACTCTCGCCTCATCTCCTGCGACAGGGACTGGAACGAGGAGCAGCAAGGATGATCGTTCTCCCACACCGCCGTTCCCCATAACGCCGCTCGTCCCGTCAATAACGTCATCACTAACGCGACTTTAGACTCCTCAGAAGAGAACGTGTTAGGTTGCAGAGAGAAATAAATAGAGCATTTAGACAGAAAAGCTCTAGAAGCATCAGGTTCTCCACCATACCTCTCTGGTGCAGGAATACGAGGCTCTTGTGGCGTGCTGGTCGATGAGTGGGGAACGGGCGGTGGGGCTGGCGCAGTGGGAGATGAAAGATGTTGTACCTGGGTCGAAAGCTCGGCCACCTGCGCCACCAACGTTTGCACGGCGCGAGCAGTGGCAATCACCTGCTCGTCCTGCTGATCCATCCGTTGAGCGCTCTTGCTCAAATACTCCTGAAGATCCGACGACCTTGCTGGATCCATCTTGGTCAGTTCTTTCTGTCAGGGAATGAACACAGTCACTCACTCAGTGCAACACACACCACAACCACACGAGGGCGAGTAAGTGAACCCATGAACCGTGACAATGTGTTAAGCCCAAGCAACCGTGTAAATCTATTTGTTCCTCTTGCTGGGAGTGGTCCACTGATGAACGACTGAACTTTTAGTCTTCTAAGCATTTCAAAAAGTTCATTAAAATCCCTTTTAAGGAGTTCTGACTGCTCCTTCCGAATATCATTCTTCCCCACATGAATGATTAGTCGATTTGCAGTCTTATATTTCATCAGAATGCTCTTAAGTTCCCTGTTTACATCGAAAACTGTTGCTTGTGGAAGGCAGCATGTAGTTGTATCCCTGCTGCTAATGTTTCTGATAATGGAGTCACCCACTATCAGAGTCCTGGGCTCGGCTGCTCTCTGAGCTGAGTGCCGCTGTCTGCTCAAACTTGAGCGGCAGTTAGCATCGGTGTTATCTACTGGCTTATTTGATCTGTGTCCGATTATGTTTGGGGATTCCATACCCACATACATCACATCTGGAGATTCCTCACCCACATTCATTAACACTTCAGATCTGTTCTCCAGATGTATTGGCGGTGGTAGGGAACTAGTGTTTGGGGTAGAGGATGCTACTGAATTAATATGTGATACTCGTGACAATCTGATGTCTCGAGTGCCTTTGGGTCTCGCTCCCTGTTTGTGCCATTGATTAGTATGTTGATCAATTTCGGCACTCAGTATGGTCTGTTTAGGAGCATTAGATTCATGGGACTCACTGACTGTGTGCTGAGGATGTCCATGACGAAGCTCTGTTGTGTGTTCCTTCTGGTTTGGTAATCCCGCAAGTAACTTTATTTCAAGAACTGCAATCCTTTGTAGAAGTCTGTGGCAATTTGTGCAGCAGGTAGATTCTTCAAACAGAGGAGGCATATTATTTCTAATCCTTTTGGATGTAGGCAGCTGTGTTTTCCCTTCTCCAGAATGTAAGCTGATGGCTGCCGTCAGTGGGAGGCTGGTTGGATAAAAATTCCCCTTTTTTGTAGCAATTATTCCAGTTAAAATGTTTGTTGGTGCCAAGATTTGTCGTTTGAGCACTGTGCTGATTTGCTGTAGTTAAAATTAGGAGATAAAATATAAAAGCAATAGAGCAAAGCGCCGAGCTGTAAGCAAGAGCGTTCACTCATTTTTGAGTGAACTAACCCTTTAAGCTTGCTTAGCTTAGCTTGCTTTAACCAGCTGCTCTGTTAAGTCTTTCTTCGTCAGCTAGGAACCTGGGTGTGCTCTTTGATACCAATCTTTCATTTGAAGGCCATGTTTCTAGCATCTGTAAAACCGCATTCTTCCATCTTAAAAATATATCTAAACTACGACATATGCTCTCAATGAAGAATGCAGAACAGTTAGTTCATGCATTCATGACCTCAAGGCTAGATTACTGTAACGCTCTACTGGGTGGTTGTTCCTCCCGCTTGATAAATAAACTACAGCTCGTACAAAATGCAGCAGCTAGAGTTCTTACTAGAACTAGGAAGTATGACCATATTAGTCCAGTTCTGTCATCACTGCATTGGCTTCCTGTTAAACATTGTATAGATTAGTGTTGTCACGGTACCAAAATTCCAGTAGTCGGTACCGATACCATGAAAATTTTACGGTTCTCGGTACCAATTTCGGTACCACAGTAAAATCTATTGGAACTATTTTACTATTTTATATAGCCTATTTTAAAAACATTAAATATGATTTGGAGTGTGTGTGTTTGTGTGTGTATATATAGGCTACCTCAATGAAATACATTTTGAAATATAAAAAAAAAAAAAAAATAATTAAATGCTCAAACATCCAATGTGTACTGTTGAAAAAACGAGCATATGCTGGTAAGGTAGGTGCTGCTGGTCCATACTAGTCCTAAGCTGGTCCTGGACCAGCATAAACCAGCTCAAACCAGCATACCAGCTTCAAAACCTACTTTACCAGCATATGCTCATTTTTTCAACAGGGGTAACAGACGTGCGTGTTTATTTTAGCTATTCCGGCAGAGAAACAACACACTACAGCCTGTAAAACTATTAAATAAATATCGGTAAATAACTGTAACCTAAATAATAAGAAAGTTAAATATTATTTCAAAAAGCATTCGTTTTTTATTTCCACACAAAGACGCGTCATATATAGCCAAAGTCCCGTTATTATTTTGATATAGCCGCTTTGCGCTTTGAGAGGGATGTGGGACACGAGCAGGAATGAGACCATTTCTCTTTAATAATATCTTCGTTATCTCCTGATGTTACAAACAACTGACACTTGTTGTAAAAGGTCTGAAGAGCGAGTTTTATCCTCTGCAGGGGCAAGACATTCAGGCTATGTTTGATTTAGCGCTGCCAGAGAAAACGAAAGTAAAAATCACTGGTGTGTGAAACGCGATATATACAAATAAACTTGACGCGCCTAATAAAGTCTAATAACGAGCACAAACTCTGTTAAATAGAAACTGACGTGCAAGCAAAAAGGTTTCTGTCCTACGGTGTTTCTTCTACTTTACCACAGTAAATAATGCGAATAGCCTATAATAGGCCTAAATGTGAACGAAAGAAACGTTATAATCCCCTGCGTGAGTGAAGATTTGGGAAAAGAAACAGATTGTTTTGATAGATGTTCAGTGGAATAACTAATGGAATATTGTTAAATTCTCTGCTAATCAGGTGACCAGATCGCGATTCGGAAAACAGAATACGAAGCTTAAATGTATGGACTCACGCACCTCTCTTATTCGGCATTAACCAAAATGTTTCCATGGCTGCGATGTCACATTTAATTGCTAACCTATTATTTCTTCTGTAAACAAAGCTTTGTGCTTCACTCGTGTCATATTCAAGTAAATACTGCCAACAGCCTTATCAGTGGGTACCGAATATACCCGGATTCTCGGTACTACCGGTACTACAGAAATGCTGGTATCGTCACATTTTCAAAATTTCAGTACCGACTTGGTACCGAAGTACCGGTACTTTTGACAACACTAGTATAGATTTTAAAATCTTGCTAATCACTTACAAAGCACTAAATGGTTTAGCTCCCCAGTACCTGAGCGAGCTCTTAATGCATTATAGTCCTTCACTTCTATTGCGATCTCAGAATTCAGGCCAGCTGATAATACCTAGAATATCAAAATCATCCGCAGGTGGTAGATCTTTCTCCTATTTGGCACCTAAACTCTGGAGCAATCTTCCTAGCATTGTTCGGGAAGCAGACACACACTCTGACAGTTTAAATCTAGACTAAAAACGCATCTCTTTAACCTGGCATACACATAACACATTATCAATTTATATTTTCAAATCCGTTAAAGGATTCTTAGGCTGCATAAATTAGGTCAGCCGGAACCGGGAACACTTCCTATAACACCAGATGTACTCGTTACATCAGAAGAAGAATGGCATCTACGCTAATATTAGTCTTTCTGTTTATTCTGAGGTTTACCGTAGTCAACCGGATCCGGGCCGTATCCAGCTGAGACCGAGGACCGGTGCCTTGACACGACCACAACGCAGCCCTGAAGTATCAGTAGAGATCGAGTCAACTAGATCATCCATTGTGAAGGCCTCATCAACACGACAGCCAGTAGCACAGTTCCTCAACAAACCGTCCATACCGGCATGACGAATACGATCCTCAACTGGATGGAACTGAAATAAATACTTTGAATGTTGCGATCCTATCAGACTTATGATAGCAACCTGAATCGTAACAAAGCACTGTTCGCCAGAGGAGAACTGGCCCCACGACTAAGCCTGGTTTCTACCAAGGTTTTTTTTTTTTTCTCCATTTTAACACCTATTTGCCACTTGTTTGCCACCTGATGTCACCTGTTGGAGTTTGGGTTCCTTGCCGCTGTCGCCTTTGGCTTGCTTAGTTGGGGACACTTGACATTTGACTTGACATTTGATATTCAACAGTATTCTTGACATTTATTCAACAGTGCTTTGATCTGCCTGCATTGACACTATTCTTTAAGAGCTGCTGTGCAGCAAAAATAATGTACCAGTTATCACTGTAACGCTGCTTTGACACAATCTGCATTGTAAAAAGCGCTATATAAATAAAGGTGACTTGACTTGAACTCCCACAGTTATTGTACATGCACTCTTTGTTGGTTTGGTCACAACAGATTTCTGCAATCAATGTTTCCAGATGAGGGGTGTTGAGCAACTTCAGCTGCAAAGCTTTTGAGCTACAAAGCCCAAGTTCTCATACAATTTACACAAGCATGTTTCCCTATCAGAAAGCATTGGGTGCACTACCCAGTAGGGCCGGATCTGCAAAACAGAGAATAGGAAACTGATTTCCTTGGATTCTCTGCCAAGCACTTTTTGTGCAGGTTCTCCGGGGTGTCCAGAAGGAACCTCTTTTGCATCCTGACCTTGGCTTGTGTTAAGGTCTGCTTTTTCCACGTCGTCTCTGGTGTAAAAGGCTCTTACACTGTTTTTGAATGCCTCTTCCATGCAGACACATTTCTTTCTTGAGAAAGATTGTGGATTCCCTCCTACTGACTTCCATCACCTTCAGGTGAAGCCAAGGGTACTTTGGGCATATTTCTGTAGCCTGTATTTCTTTAATGTCACCAGGTTACTGATCAGTCTTCTTTCCTGACTACTACCTTCTTGTTGAATGTGTTGATGTAGGTCTCCAATCAATCATGTCTGAGTACATGACACAATCTAACATGTGGTATTTTAACAGTCAATTATTATGATGGCCTCTCTGTTGTGTCTGTCAAATGCCTCAATCGACATTATGAAAACAATGTCAAAATGAAGAGACATGCTTGTAGGGTAAACATGCCCATGGTGAAAAAATACTATAGTAATTTATAGTAAAGTTTTTTTCTTAACCATACAATAGAAAAGTACTTGAATTAATGTGACTCGACAAGGCCAAGAAACACTCCAAGTGCAAGGAAAGCCCCGTACCATGAGGCATTGATCAGAGACTTGTAGCTAACTAACTCAGGGGTTAAACTGGGATTTGTTGTGTGGGAGGGCTCTGTGGTTTCAGGGGTGCATGTGTAGGCGAAGACTACAAAATCGTATCATTTGACAAACTAAAATATAACAAGTTGAGAAGCACTGATGTGTATCTGATCATATCTTACGGAAACAACAGCTACAATGTTTAACATGAGAGTGAAAGGCATCTTAGAGTATGACGAGATTGAAGATTTACACAGGTTAGTGTCATAATTCACATGGAATCTGAGATCTGTTTAATGTCTATGAAAAGCCACCAAAAGAATAAGAATAAGAAAGATACTTGTGTATATAATAATAATACACTATAATGTAGTGTATATTGTAGTATAATATACTCTATAGTTGTAGAAAACATAGTACAGTACAGTATTGGTATTGATTATGAACCACAAACCTGCATTTGATCTGTTCCTGACACCTGATGAATATGTGAATGACGTTTATGATGTATTGATGAAGTTATCCCAGCAGGAGGCGCCAGATCTACGACATTTTAACAGAGCCAGAGATGCATGAAAACGGATGTAACAAGTAGCTCTTGAGTTTTCCTTTTTGATATAGATAGTGTGAGTTGTTAGTGTATTGTGCTGTATTTGTTTAAGTACATGAACTCTGTCTGGTCTTGGAGTTAAAGCTTAAAGTGGAGCGACTTTCTTCATCTCCAAGTAGGCTGTGATGTTATCACAGGATCAACAATGTTTAGTTGTTGTTAAATTAATTTTATTTTAACATAGGCTATGTCAGATGTTGTAGCTCAAAAGCGCACCAAATATGTCGGACTGAAGGAAAATCCTAATAATAGTAGAAATAACAGGAACACTTTCATCAACAGCACACATAAAGAAAATAAGTCGAGAGCAGGTTGCAGCCGAACATTTGCTTTCACTCACTTGCTGGTACAAATATGTGGTCTTGTTTCATTAATACAGTTTTTTCCCCTTATTTATACTAAAAGAATGGAAGTGAAATCTGACAACATATCCCAAAATGTGTACAATAAAAAGAAAATGTATACAAGACAAACTAAAATATTTGGTCAATTACAGTTATTAACTTTTTCATACAAAAAAATAAATTTGGAGTTTGGCAAAGAACACGCAATGGGCAAACAGACAAACACATTCTGACAAGGTAAAAGAGAAAAAGAAAGGTGAATTTGGCGTGAGTGGGGCGGAAGTCAAGCACTTTTTTGTCTTTTGTTGGTTTTGGGGGACGGTGTACATTTCAGTATTCCTCACACCTCAGTCATACGAAAATGCGTCACACCGCAGACTGAAAGTCTTCAGTCCTCCTCGGGAAAAAATAAAGTCAGGTTGTTTTTTTGTTTTGTTTTTTTGTTTAGCCTAACTTTCTGTTGGCTTTTATTCCATCATAATGCCGTCCCTCAGTTGTCTTTTTCTTTAAAATTGATGTAAGGTGTGTGTGCGTGCATATTAATTATGTAGAATCTCTCTGAATTTCTATAGTGGTATTTCTATAGTTTCTATAGTGGTATTCTGTTTTTATTGTTATTTTTATTTTTTATGCATTCCGTTTATATTCTTATGTATTAATTTCCTTTTTATGTAAAGCACTTTGAATTACCATTGTGTATGAAATATGATAAATAAATAAAGTTGCCTTGCCTAATCGACATATTTTCTGTTTTCAGTGTATAAACATGAACAGAATCCATATGATCTGTGGAGAGATTCGGACAGCAGGAGGATTTGAGTACAAACTTCCCTCTGATATACTGAAACAGACACTCAATGGAGACTGTGATCAGAGCTGGTGTACAAAGGTGACTGTTACACACACACACATGTTAGGTTTTTGTGATACAAACCGTACTTTCTATCCCCCTACCCTACCCCTACCCCTAAACCTAACCATCACAGGAAACTGTGCACACCTTTATTTTCTCACAAAAACGTCATTTAGTATTTTTATTAATTAATTTACATTGTGGGGACCGGTGGCTGGTCCCCACGATGTAGGTGAACTCAGGTTTATATTACATCGTGGGGACATTTGGTCCCCACAATGTAATATAAACAAACTCACACTTACACACACACACACACACACACACACACGATCTGATCTTCCTGTGTTCAGGACGGGCGTCTGTTAGCAGATTCATCAGATCCACACAAACTGAGTGATCCTGTTATTTCAGTCTCGTCTGATCGTCTCGTCACTTCTGACTGTGTGGATCAACTTCATCATGGGATTCAGTGTGATGTTAATGGGGTAAATGATTTCTGTTACTATAACAATTCACCTGTTTTCATTGTTTAAAAACAGAATTATGACAATGTTCTTTGGTTTTAACTTATCTTGTCTTTTATTCTTATCTTGGTAAGACTTTACAATAAGGTTCATTAGTTAAACATTTAGTTAATGTATTATCTAACAAGACCTGGTTATGGTTAGACTTAAAATATTTACAAAATAGATGTTTGAGATGATAACAGTATATACCATTAATCGTACCCAGGATGTATGTAAAAATTTACCTGAAAGAAAGAGAAAGACAGAGAGAGAGAGAGGCTTTTGACTTTTACAATCCCTTTATTCTACACAAAAACATGAATCATCTATATTTAATCACATTGACAAAAAAATAAATAAAAAATAAATATATGTATGTATATATATATATATATATATATATATATATATATATATATATATATATATATATATATAGTATTCTTAAATATCCAATATATAAAAATAAAATACATTACCAATTAAAAAGCAGCCCTCCATACTCATTTGTTGTAACCAGTGCTTCCTTAACACCCCAATCTCCATTGAAAGAAAAGATCATTATCAATATGTTTATAACACATATATTATATAACTACTCTTGCTTCAACTAAAGATTTAAATAAAGCAACTATACAAATATCTCTTCCTATATATTTTTCCTGATGAAATTTCAGAATTGCCAATTTAGCTTGACCTATTACAAAATTGGCAAGCATTGTTCTCGTAAAGATTTCCTGTGACAACTAGCCAACAACAAGCCAAATATAAATAAACTACAGGTGCTGGTCATATAATTAGAATAGTCATCAAAAAGTTGATTTATTTCACTAATTCCATTCAAAAAGTGAAACTTGTATATTATATTCATTCATTACGCACAGACTGATATATTTCAAATGTTTATTTCTTTTAATTTTGATAATTATACCTGACAACTAAGGAAAATCCCAAATTTATTATCTCAGAAAATTAGAATATTACTTAAGACCAATACAAAGAAAGGATTTATAGAAATCTTGGCCAACTGAAAAGTATGAAGATGAAAAGCATGAGCATGTACAGCACTCAATACTTAGTTGGGGTTAACCCTAACCCTAACCCTAACATTTGAAATATATCAGTCTGTGTGTAATGAATGAATATAATATACAAGTTTCACTTTTTGAATGGAATTAGTGAAATAAATCAACTTTTTGATGATATTCTAATTATATGACCAGCACCTGTATTAGTATACGGAAACCCCAATTTTGTTATTATTTTTTCTCAAAAGTACAAAAATAGGATCAAGTCTAGGGCAATTGCAAAACATATGAAAAACAGTATCAATGGTATCACAAAATGGACAATCTGATACAACATTTTCATCCACCTTTGCAATAAACTGATTTGTGGCTGAGATACAATGGATCAATCTCCACTGAAGATCACCACATCTTTTAGAAATATGAGTTTTATACACGTGAAGCTCAATAAGAGGATAAAAAAAGAGGTTCTTCTACACCATAATGCTCATAAACTGTTCTTGATATTTCAAACAATTCCCATGATTTTCACTGACACATAAAAACTACAAGACAAATCAGAAAACTTTTTAACAAAAGATCTCTGCATAAGAAATAATTGCTTATCAATACCTATTCCCCCAATATCTTTAAGGTATAGATCTGCCCACAAACAACCCAGAGGTACATTATTTTGAGCTATACAATAGTTTCTGCAATGTTTGTATCCTCATTGCCACGATCTTTGACTGTAGATGTATAAGCCCTTGACCTCCCTCTGCCACAGGACGGAAGAGAACCCCAAATTGACTTGCGTCAAATGAGTAACCTGTGACACGATGTATGACACAGGATTTAGGAGTATCGTAAGCTTAGACGCCTCAGGGTTCAAACAAATAGGGCTGGGCAACAAACTCAAGCTCCTCTTCTCTTATCTAGACTTCTAATTTGTGACCGGTGTTTTGTTTTGCTCTCTCCTCTTCTCCTCCATGTTCATCATTGTCATATAAACCTAGGATGGCTTGAGGGTGAGTAAATCATGGGATATTTTTCATTTTTGGGTGAACTATCCCTTTAAAGGTGCCCTAGAATCGAAAATTGAATTTATCTCGGCATAGTTGAATAACAAGAGTTCAGTACATGGAAATGACATACAGTGAGTCTCAAACTCCATTGTTTCCTCCTTCTTATATAAATCTCATTTGTTTAAAAGACCTCCGAAGAACAGGCGAATCTCAACATAACACAGACTGTTACGTAACAGTCGGGATCATTAATATGTACGCCCCCAATATTTGCATATGCCAGCCCATGTTCAAGGCATTACACAAGGGCAGCCAGTATTAACGTCTGGATCTGTGCACAGCTGAATCATCAGACTAGGTAAGCAAGCAAGAACAATAGTGAAAAATGGCAGATGGAGCAATAATAACTGACATGATCCATGATATCATGATATTTTTAGTGATATTTGTAAATTGTCTTTATAAATGTTTCGTTAGCATGTTGCTAATGTACTGTTAAATGTGGTTAAAGTTACCATCGTTTCTTACTGTATTCATGGAGATCAGAGCCGTAGTAAATAAATCCGCAATAAAGCAGTTAGTTATGTGTTTTTAATCATTTTATCTTATAATTCTCCGGCTACTGAAAACGTGCGACTTACCCACAGCATGTCACATTATCTCTGCTGTGGGCGGTCCCTATTTCACGTGATGCCATCACAGAGCAGACAGATGTCACTCTCCCCATTTATGCATCAATTTAACACTTTTGCACACGTTACACTTAGTAAATCACTCTGAGTATTAAAACAGACTGTTCACTGACAAGTGAATTAAACCTCATGTATTGTTACGTCATAATGAACTGATAAAGCAGACCACATGTACGGTGTACATTTTATGACATTCTCAAACCTCAGTCATACAAGGAAATGGTGTCATGCCTCAGACTAAAAGGCTTCAGTCAACGGACAAAACGGCATCGCGCCTTAGACTGAAAGGCTTCAGGTCTCAGGAAAAACAACATCAGGTGTCAGGTCTCGTACAATTAGGCATCAAACGAAACAGCCTCATACCAAAGGCTTCAGACAAAACGGACTCAGATAAAATAGCATCAGTCATAAAGGCATCAGACGAAATGGACTTAGAAAGAAGCAAATTGCCCCGCCTCAATGTGATGTCACGTGCATGCAGTTTTCTGTTAAATGTTACACTAAGTTGTATAAAACATAGGCTATCCCACTGAGATTATTTTGTAAATTTGTATTATTCACTAGTTTTATTTGTATGTATAAAAAGTTAGCAAAATAACACATTGCAACTAGCTTGAATTGCAAACTATCATGAACACATACGAAAATTAACCATGGTTAAGTTTGATAGGCTACTATTTGTATAACAATAATTTTACTACAAATACCATAAACTATAGTGTAGCAAAACCATGGTTAATTTGTGGTTACCATGGTTAACTACAATAACCATGTATTTTTGTTTTATTTGTAGTAAAACCATGGTTCATTTCTATAAGAGAAGTAAAACATCTTTCCAGCTATTTGAATTTGTTGTTTTAAGTACAGCTGCTTTGTGTACAGAGGTTACCAAGGAAACGGCTTTATTTCTGCTGTTCCAGCGCCACCTACTGTCAGAGAGTCGATTAGGCAAGGCAATTTTATTTATTTAGCACATTTCATACACAATGGTAATTCAAAGTGCTTTACATAAAAAGGAAACAAATACATAAGAATAAAAATGCAATGCATCAAAAATAACAATAAAAACAGAATACCACTATCTGTATGGAAGAGTCACATTTACATTTTCATTCAGCCTGTTACTGTTTTTCTGCTCAGATACTGCCACCTGCTGGTACGGAAAGGCATTTCATCTTTCGCAGGTGCAGAATGGACATGCTACTTGGCCGCCAGGTGTCGAGCGTCGGTTTGGTGTGTCAGGGCAACTTTGGACACAGGCGCTGCCGATGTGAGCCAACCCCACAGCCTGCTTTCGTCGCCACTAGTTTGTTGGCGTTGGCTTGGTGTGTGCCTGCCTTGAGGCTGTTTTGTCTGATGCCTAATTGTACGAGACCTGACACTTGACGTTGTTTTTCTTGAGACCTGAAGCCTTTCAGTCTGAGGCACGATGCCATTTTGTCCAATGACTGAAGCCTTTTCGCTGTATGATTGAGGTGTGAGGAATGTACACCACGATACCGATAGTGACATAGCATAAAAAGACAGTTTCACTTATCTTGATTGATTGCAAGCAGTGTGCAGTGAAAGCAGCCAAGCAAGCAGAGAGACGGAAGCTGCGCCTTATTTTAGAGTTGCCAATGGAGTCTGTAGAAATCGGATCAGCTGGTATGGGTGGGGTTGGAATTTGCGAATCAGCTGATAGCAGAGCTTGACCACGAGGCCAGCCTGAACGAATGCAGAATGCTTGATTTATGAATTTCACAGTTAGGTTTTACAGTGTATAATTTCTAAGTTGAACTGACTGAACATTTTTTCAGTGTACAGCAGAAGAACCAGAGAGATTAGGAAATCCTTTCTCCCAATGCACAAGCTTATACTTAATTATTTAGGTATTTTTAACATAATAATTTATGTTAAGAAAATAATGCATGGTTACCAACATAGAACTAGAGGGTTACAAGCACACTTGTGAATACATACATACATAAGCACATCTCGTTACATCGCAGGAATAACTTGTTTACAAGAGCAAATTAAGTTTACATCAGCTATTGAGTTATGGATTGCATTCACGCACAACCCATCATACAAAAGACAATCTATAAAAGATCTATAAACAATTATGCCGTTATAACTTCAGCATCCATCTCCGTGTCCTGCTGCACTGAACTACCGTCTCTGTGAGGGCGGGGGAGATCACGTGATCAAGGTTTCTGGACGCTGATTGGCTCAAGTAAGGCACCTTGTATGCGTGAACCCCGAAATACAGAGTGAGAGATTAATAAAGAGAGGTTAGAGGGACAAAAAAACGATGGCCTTTTTTACAGTTAACAACATGAAATTTTTGTTCGCTTTGTATTTATAATGATGTTGCAGCTATATGCAGAAGCTGTGCGCGCTCGTGACTCTTTAGCTCTGCCCAGGGCTGAAGCCCCAGGGCCCGCAGGTAGAGGGGGCCCGTGATTGGCTGGAGGAAATGAGATTGACAAGTCATAGGTGGTTGATTTGTGTCTAATAAAATAATAAGAAAAAATGATTGGAAAATGTGCCTGACTGATAAATCACCGTCCAATCAAAATCACTTTACAATTCGCGCCATGACATCGGGAAACGCCTCTTTGCGTTATGCTATCGCATGTAGACTAGAAAATGGGAAATTGGCCTTTATTGCTTGTTAAGCCTCGCTGGTGTTCAAAATGACAAAAAAGTGATAGTGCTGTGCAAAAAAGGAAAAATAAGCTTGAAAGGGAGAAAAGGGATGCTAATCTTACAGCAAAAATTCCAAAACTAACTAACTAAATAAAACATCCGAGCCAGTGGAAGACCCCGCGTGCAGCGGCAGCTCATTATCTTCACCCACCGACACCGTCGCCGATCTGCGTGCTTTACACGTTGAAGAAGGTGAGATAGCAGCTGCAGCAAGTTATTATTCTTATAACGAGTTAAGCCCTATTCGGATGGTAATTGTTTCTCATGAAAACGTAAGGTGTTTTCAACATAAGGGACGAGTCGATTGATTTTATTGCCGTTTGAATTCAGAATGTCAGTGTTATTCTCTCATCATCATCATCACCCGTGTAAAAATCCCGAATTAACTTCCCTACTGTTTTTTGACGAACACCAATGTCGTGTGATTTGTCTCCACTATCTGCCTTTGAAGCACATCCTTTCAGTTGCAGTTCTGGTGCCGCCATCCGTACAACTCGACCTCGACACATTCACATCACATGTTAACACAGCGGAGTTACTCACGGGACACTGCACTTATTCGCAATCACAAAAGGTCTTTATTTGCATGTGCTTTAAAGCCCTGCCAGTTAAACATGTCATTCGTGTGCTGTTCTGAGATGCGCTTTTTCTGACCCCATACACCCGAAGCGTGCACACACACTTAAGCCTGTCAAACAGCACCTGACTATGGACTTCATCTTTCGCGTCTGATTGCGCTATAATACTGTCAAATACACAAAAGGTTTACATAAACACAGTTGGTTATGTCTGAAGTGAGTTGAGAAAATGGGACGCGTGCAGGTCTTAAAGTGACAGCATCCTAATAGTTAACATGCGCGGACCCTTGTCCTTAAAGGGATAGTTCACCCAAAAATTAAAATCCCAATTTCATTTTTGGGTGAACTATCTCTTTAAAGTATTCATGGTAAAGTAATCATTGAGGAAGTATGACTGAAGTATGACAAATATTTTTGCTGCTTTTGGCAACCTGTTTGTTTGGAGTTCATATCCGGAGTTAATGCATTTGTTTTTAATGTGTTAAATAGCATGGAATATTTAGTGTGCTTGTGCTTATATAAAATGATTTGATAAAATGAGATTTGTAAAAATATAAAAATAATAACAATTAAAAAAAAAAATTCTTGTGTTACAAGACACTGTGGCAATCGGATGAAAGGGGGCCCTTGGTGTTGCTGTAGACCCAGGGCCCAATGTGTTCTTAATCCGGGCCTGCCCAGAGCTACCCACAGCACTGACGGCAGACACACCTCCAGGAGCTCAGCTTTTTTCGGAAAGACTCTGTACAACATTTATCTTTTAGAAATATGATAAAACTAAAGAGTTTTCAGAGATTAGCCCCTTTAATATGGCTGTCCACCTTGACTGTATGATCAGTTCTATCTTTGACAGCTCTGATGAATTCATGTCTCCAGTCATCAATTGTTGTTTTATGTAAAATTCAAAACTCAAAAGTAACCAAGCCAGTTCCCATCTGTCATGATCACCAGTGAGAGTGCCCTATCAGCCACTAGAGGGCACTCCATCTTGGACTCTTGTTTTCACCCCTTGGACTACAATACCCATACTCACTCCTGGACTCATTACCTGATTGTCATTGCACCCAGCTGTTTTGTGTTTGTTCATTAGTGTCTGTCTATTTAATCTCAGTTGTTTCTGTCCTCAGTTGTGGTTTGTTGTATTGTTACGTGCACCGTTTTGTGTCTCTGGCTTTTTGTTTTTTGTGGACTGATATTCTGGATTATGACCTCTTGCCTGCCTTTGGAATTACGTTTCTGGACTCCCCAATAAATACTTATGCTGCATCTGGATCTCAACATCTTGTTCTTGTGTGCCCGTGACACCATCCTCAAGTTCCTTTTCCTGCAACACACGTGACAAACTGAAAGTAACAAATAAATGGAAAATAAACTCTAATATCCTAAAGACTGCTTTTAATATTTTTTTCAAAATCATTAATATTATTTTAACAGAAAAGACCTTTCTGGATAAATAGGTTACTGTGTGGCTGTGGTAGTTTGTTTTGTGTTTGTACAGTTATAATGAGATCCTCCCGTGGTGCTGGATGATGGTACGGTCCATTGAGATAAAGGAGAGGGTGTTTTCCTGTAGACCTCAGAGAAGGGGGTACATTCCAAATACAGAGTAAGTGATGGCATTTTTTTCTGTCTGTTTTTTTTTTGTTGTTGTTTTTTTGTTTTTTCATAAAATCACATTGCTTTAGGTTATTATAATTTGATTTTGTCTTCCTGGAAGCACCCAGTATATATGTTTCAGTTTGTTTCAAAAAAAAATATACATTTTATCTTTAAGATTATTTCTCTATACATTTAAAACAAATCAGTGAATTCATGTTTATAAATTACTATACAGAAAAGCAAATGGCCAAGTGTATAGCTTTTGTCAAGCATGTGATTTTTGTTGTGTGCAACTGTACATATTAATAGTTTATCTCACTAAATAAAAAAAAAAAAATAGTAAGCACTAGTTAGGAAAATGTGATTAAAAGTATTATTCATGAGTTTTCTCATCTTATTTCATACTTGGGTATTACATATGTGAAATGCTGAACAGAAAGTAGAGTAGTTGTGAAGGATTGGGTGGAGTTTGGCAGTTCATTCCACCACAGAGGAACAAGTCTGAACAGCAATGTTTGAATGGAGAGGGCAATTAAAGATACTGTATTTGATAAACAGTTTAACCACTTTAGCATAAAATCTGTGTACTAAACACCTGCAGTCCTGAAGCTCAAAAGTCAGCACTGCATCATATGGAAGACATCACAGTGATAATTATTTTTATTTTTTATATTTATTATATACTGTGTGGATTCCTCTATGTCAAACAGTATGGCTCTAACAAAACCGAGGTTATGGGTTTGAAGCACAGAAATGATTGAACTGATAAAATGTATACCTTGAATACAATATAAGCCACTTTGGATTAAAGCATCTGCCAAATGCATAATTGTTATTCACACACAGAGTCTGATACTGTAAACGGAAGTCTAAGAAGCACAAAGTCCAGTGAACATGGATTTAAAGCAGTTTAAAAAGTGTCCAAATACTTCTGGGGACCACTGGATATGATTTACTGTTTTGTTATTGCAATATCTCTTGAAATATGCAGGAAATGTCTGAACATGAAGACACCCTCTGTGATGAAAGCAGTGATAGTGCTGAATCAGACAGCAACATGGAACAACCACCCTCTCTAGAAAAAAGTGAGTTAGTTAATAATCATTTATATAGTATGTATAACAATTTATGGGTAAATATTATTAATGACTAAATAGTAATTGTACTTTAGTATAAATTGAATTTATGTTAGTGGAAATAAAAAAAATGCTTATGTTTATTCATTTAAATTAAATTGACAATAAATAAAAGTACAATTTGATAAAATAAAATTTGATAAAATGCAATAAAATAAAATTTGATAAAATCAAAGTTTATACACTGATGAGTCAAAACATTATGACCAGTCACAGATAAAGCGAATGTCATTGAACACCTGCTGCAGGCCGCATATTAAGTTCTGGGTAAATTAGATGGTAAGCAAACCATCATTTCCCATAATCAACATGTTGGCTGCAGGAGAAATGGGCAGGAATGAAGATCTAAGTGACTTTGACAAGGGCCAAATTGTTATGGCAAGGTGACTGGGTCAGAGCGTCTCTGAAAGCTTTCCTGTAGCTCAGTGGTTAGAGCATGGCACTAGCAATGCCAAGGTCATGGGTTCGATCCCAGGGATTGCACATACTCAGATACAATTGTGAAGAATAATGCAATGTAAGTCGCTTTGGATAAAAGCGACTGCCAAATGCATAAATGTAAATAAAACGGCAAGGCTTGTGTGTCGCTCCCACTCAGCAGTGGTGAGAATTTACCAACAGTGTCTGAGGGTGAACAAACCACAATCTGGCAAAACCATCAATGAAGGCTATCAACGATGCATCACACTCAGCAAGTAATGGGAGCAATGGTCAAGAAGATTCTTCAAGCAGTGGAAGAAAGTCACCTGGTCCAATGAGTCCCATTTTCTTTTAAGCCGAGTTCAGACTGTGCGATTTTAGCCCCGATTTTGGCTCGCCGGCAGGTTTTGTGAAATCGCAGACAAATGCCCGGAATCACAGGCAAATCGGTGCTCTGTCACGCGAGTGACAATCACGCAGTGTGAATGAGCAAAGACGCGATCTGAGAGAATCGTCGACGAGTCGCCGACACCCGTGAGATATTTGGCATGCTAAATATCTGGACCTGTCGGCGATTCAAAATCCTGCTGTGTGAAAAGTGTTATGACTGAAAACTACATCGGCGATGACCGACAGCCAATGAGAGAGCAAGATACAGAGCAGCGGGGAGTTCGGGGAGGAGTTATAGACCACAATATCAGCAAGCATGGCTTTGTTTCAGATAAACATTACAATTCTATCAAACAGAAACAAAACACAAACATTTGCTTGACCATCCGCAACAGCAGCACATTGAAAAGTTATGTTTTTAGCTCCAACTCTCGTTGCAGAACATATCCTCCTCCATATTCTTCTTTTTCCCCCCTTGTTTTCGCTGCAAAAAGGCAATTCGTATTTCAGGCAATTTGTATTTCAAGCTTCTTGTGGGTTACTATATTTAATAATAATCCCAGTCTCACATGAGAACTCTGGCCACACTCCGGAGCAAAAGGGGGCAGTAATGCACCAAAACGCTGGATGCCAACCGCCGTAAAACAAGAAGAAGAAGAAGAGAACTCCGGCATGATATCGCGTTGTTTCCTTGTCACGTCTCGCGTGTGTTTGGTTGTGAAACGTAGTTTGCGTGCCAGACAGAGTTGTGGCGATTCTTCCTATTGTAAAGTCATGCAGTGTGAAACCTTCTATCGCCGATCCATCGTGCAGTTTGAACACAGCAGTGACTGAATGCTGGCCAAGATAGTCATGCAGTGTGAAAAGAACAGTGACCCGACTACTTTGAAAATCGTGCAGTCTGAACTCGGCTTTACATCACATATACGTATGTACATGTTCACCGTTTAGTGTGATGTGATGGCTCCACAATCACTATGGGATGATGACAAGTCTGTGTAGGGAGTGTGATGCCCTGGACAATGTTCTGCTGGGTGTTCATAATGTTTTGGCTTATCAGTGTATATTGCAGAATTCTAAGAAAATGGTCATAATTGCAAGGTGACTGAGATGGCAGTAATGTCTCTTTTTTTTCTTATTTACAGAAATCATTAAAAAACTCCTGCAAAACTTGGGTTTGACAAAGTACTATAATAAAAAGATCACCTTGAGTAATGTGCTGCAGATTGGAAAGGACAGCATCACGGATGAGGATGCCAAGACAGTTTTAGATCTGCCATGGCTGATTTTGAAGAGACTAATGATGCTAAAAACAACAGCAAGGAGTATTAAGTTTTCCTCACAACATAGGGCAGATGATGATGATTCAGACTGGGAGGATGATGATGATGATGATGATCAGGAAATCTCTGAATCAGATGGTGCTCAAGTAAACCCTTTAGACATTTTTACTGCCCTATTTCTTTGTTCTGACAGTTTTCTTCAGCAGGAAATGATTTTAAAAATGTCCATGTGTCAGTTTGCTGTACCATTGCTTCTTCCAAACAGTCATGAGAACCAGATCACACTTATGCTCTGGGCAATGAGAGGCATTGTGCAGCAGTACAGACCACACTCACTGACAGATGCAAGTGGATTTGTGGAGGAAAGAATTGTTCTGTCAGACTTGCCATTAGTGTCTTTTGTAAGACTAGGTAGATGCAACATTTCCAAGTCACATATTTTGAACAAGTTGCTCAGCAAATCACAACAGTCTACTGATATTTTTATACACCATAACCTGGATTGTGGTGACATCCCAAAGAAAATTGCAAAAGGTTTGGTTGAGATTAGCTGGTATTTTCCTTGTGGTAATACAAACATAGATGTCTTTCCTGAGCCTGTAGCTATTGCAAACTTGAGAGGTGACATCCAGAACTTTGAAAAACAATACTCCTTCCTTTGCAAGACATCCACCGCAGTGTTTGTGTTCTTTGAACACGAGCTTCCAGATACACGGTATATTTCAGTCGCCAGTGAGGATTTGAAGCATCAACTGTTTTTGGTGGGGGACTCAAGCAATCAATATACAAGAAATACAGCTAAAAATCTTAATCTGAAAAAACACAATTTCATATTTAAAGAGAAGCAGAATGAAGCAGACTTTGTTAAGAAAATTCGGACCAAGATGGAAGATGCAGTTGAGAAAAACCAACACAGAATATCAGTTGTTCATATGGCTGAGACTGCACGAGAGTTGGGGATCAAGGTGGATGAGGATGTTGAGGAATGTCAGAGATCCAAAAAAAGGGCAACTGAAATCACATCAAAAATTACAGATACAGAACAATTCAAGAAGAAAGAGATGCCATTGCAGGGAGAGATTTTAAAGATGTTGGCTAAGTTAGAGAAGGAGGAATGCAGATTGAAGAAAGCAGGGGATCAGAATATTGAGATGTACAAAGATCACATTCAGAATGAAAAGCTGAAACTGAGAAAGCAACAATATGAAAAAGACACGTCTGCTACAATGAACTCCTTTATCCAAGCAATATCATGCCCAAAGGTGGAAAGATCTTATTTCCTAAAATGGATGAAGATGAATCTGGAGAATCTTTCTCGCGAAGTATTGCCTAACCTCAGAAAGAAATATAAAGAGAAATGCAGTGTAAATGTTGTCTGTGAAGACAAGGAGGACATTGCTGAGCTTGACAGAAAGATTTCAAACAGTTCTTTGGGAATTGAACACTTCATTCGTGAGATGGGTCAGCTTTATGAGGCGTCAGTCTATCACTCAAAACAAGAAAACTCCCAAAACAAACTGGAGCACTTGCCTCAACTGTGTGCTGAACTACTTCTGGATGGCTTCCCTCTAGAACTAATTGACGGAGATGCTTCCAGTATACCTGTAGAGTGGGTGACTAGTGTGTTTTCTGAATTAAATGCATTAGTGAAGCCTAACAATAAGATTGTGGTGGTCACAGTTTTAGGAGTCCAGAGCTCAGGAAAGTCCACCATGCTAAACACTATGTTTGGAGTTCAGTTTGCTGTAAGCAATGGAAGATGTACCAGAGGAGCATTTATTCAGCTTATCAGAGTGACAAACGATTTCAAACCAGTACTCAACTGTGATTATTTACTAATAATTGACACAGAGGGACTCAAATCCCTTGAATTAGCAACACTTGACAACAGCCATGAGCATGACAATGAGTTGGCTACACTTGTTGTTGGACTGAGTGATGTTACAATCATCAACATCACCATGGAGAACTCCACTGAGATGAAGGACATTCTACAGATTGTTGTCCATGCCTTCATCAGGATGAAAGAAATCGGTAAAAAACGCAAGTGTTTGTTTGTACACCAGAATGTTGGTAATGTCTCAGCCCATGATTCAAACATGAGAGATCGCCAGTTTCTGTTGAAGCAACTGAATGAAATGACTCAAGCAGCAGCCAAAATGGAGAACAAATTGCAGTTACAGAACTTCACTGATGTAATGGAGTACGACACTGAGCATGGTGATCACTACATTCCAGGTTTGTGGCATGGAAATCCTCCAATGGCACAAGTGAGTACTGGGTATAGTGAGTCTGTGTATGCACTTAAAAGACATTTAATTGAAACCTTCAGATGTTACAAGTCAGGGAGTATTTGTGAATTTCTTGAATGGACCAAAAGCTTGTGGAATGCTGTGAAATTTGAGAAATTCATCTTCAGCTTCAGAAACAGCATGGTGGCTGATGCATACATCAAACTGTGCACTGAGTACAACAGATGGGACTGGGCAATGAGAAGGGAAATGCACACATGGACATTAGAAGCTGAAACAAAAATACTAAACCATGGAAAATTTGAAATCCCTGATAAGTGCACCATTGAAGATGTCCACTATGTTTTGGTGAAAAATGCAGAGAGTGAGCTCTCAAAAGGTGAAAAGGGAATTATTGACCAAATCAAAGCATACTATGAGCAGGGAGAGGGTCACGTTGAACTTGTGGAAAGATATCGGCAAGACTTCATAAATAGTGCCAAGTTTTTGAGAACAGAGATGTCAAATTCTATAGAAAGAAAACTTAATGCAGCTTGTTCACGTCGATATGCAACAATCAAGGTGGAGAGAATCAAGAAGACATGCATGGATACAATGGAGAAGAAAGTGCTAGATTTGCTTGAAAACTGTCGGAAAAACAATTCAGACATGTCAGATGAAAAACTGGATAAAGCTTTCGAAAACATGTGGAAAGACACTGTCAAGACACTCTCATGTAGAGGGCTCCAACAACAAGATATCATGGACAAAACCTTAAATAATTTGAGGAAAAATCTTGAACCAAGAGGAAGTTCAATGGCTGAAAACTTGGATAAAGTAAAAGATTTAAATGCATATAGCCATGATAAATTTGACCTGAAAATCAACATAGACAGTAAACATTCTCCAGATTGGATGAACAGGTTTCAAGAGATGTCAGACAGACTAATTGATGATTGTAGAAAATACGTGGAGGAAAAGCGTGCAAGCAAGGTTGATTATGATGACACATACATTAGGGAAATTCTGAACCTCATTGATGAGAATCTTAAGGCTCATGAAAATCTCAGAATCACAGAAGATGTTGAACTGTCTCTTAAACTACACATCTGTGGCTTCACTGGGAGAGAATTTGAAGATATTCACTATCAGTTTATCCAGGACAATGACCCACTCATAGGTTTGGAAAGGTTTAAACAAACATATCATTCTGGATTCATAGACCTTTTCCATGAGCGGGATCAGTGTCAGAAAAAAGCTGATGAATTCCTGAATAACTGTCTGAAACCTGCTGTGCAAACATACATTTCTGAGATCTTGGGCACAGAAATGGCTGAAGTGATGCTGACCGGTGAACATGCATTAGTTTTTGGAACAAGAACAGCTTTTCAGTATTCAGTCTTGAAAAATCTTCTTGATGAATTTGAATTTAAACTATATGCACATTTTAATGTGGATTATGAATATTTTGTGAAATTATTCATTTCTAAAAAGGTCACAGAACACTTTTCAACAGAGAACAGAATGTCGAAACTGGAGGAAAGTCTCCTCGGTGTGGTCACCAGAGAAATAATGCTGGCCATCACAGATTCAGAGCAAAGCACAGAGACTAATGACATTAGGAAATTCACACAGAGTATTTGCAAAAAACTTGAACACAGGCTTGTGTTCCCTAAGGATGCAGTGGATGCATTCCTGTCACTGAGCAATGTCAATGAGCAACAGTTTGCAAAAATGTTGAAAAGTTCTGTGGAGGAAATGGACCAGTCGTTGAAGAAAAGTTATAAGGCAACAGATATTCAGAGCATACTGGAAAAATTACAAACCAAACCAGAGGATGTGTTGTTCAGACGGGTGTGGGGATGTGGGAAACAGTGTCCGTTCTGTAAAGCACCATGTGAGGCAGGTGGAGTCGCTCACACCAAACACTTTGTCTCAGTCCACAGACCACAGGGTCTCAAGGGCTACATACATCGCTGCTCTGGAAAATTATTAACTGCCATCTGTTCATCATCAGTATATAGTGAATTACGTTTTAGTTGCACTGACACAAAAGGTAAGTGGCATCCATACAAGAAATACAGTGACATCTATCCAGACTGGGAAATCCAGCCCGACCCCAGCATTGAAGGTTCAGCCTACTGGAAATATGTGATGGCAAATTTTAATGAGCAGTTTGCTAAAGAGTACAATGCGAAGCCTGCAGATATACCTTCATCCTGGAAAACCATTACTAAGACCCAAGCAGAGAAAAGTCTAAAGTGCACTAATTAACTAGCACTTCTCTGCTTTCTGTTTGAGTTTGTGTGGTGCATGAGCAGATACTTTAAACCTTTCAGTTTAACATTTAATATCAACGTATTATATTGTTCATTTTATTCAGAAACACAGCTTATCACATCTCTATGCTGATGATACTCAGTTTTATCTTACGGTTAAAACAACAACTGTTCTGTGTCTAATCGGTGTGCATGTCAAGTCATTAAATGCTGGATGAATTTGATAAAACTTAAATAATGGATTTTGGCCAAACAGTTCTGTCTTTTGGCATTGTTAATCAGCTTGGTCCTCTCTCTTCTAATGTTTTTTCGATCCCACATTGTCTTTTGATAAACAGATCAGTGCCGTTGTGAAAAGCAGTTTCTTTCTATGAAGGACCTTGAAACTGTAATTCATGCTTTTATAACATCAAGTTTGAATTACTGTAATTTATTCTGTCTGGGTCAGCCTAAAATCATCTCTGGATCTGTTGCAATTGGTGCAAAATGCGGCAGCCAGATTATTGACTTGTCAAGTTCTGTGTTTATTTTAAGATTCTGCTTTTTGTTTTTAATGCTTTACATGGTTGTGCTTTCCAGTATATTTGTAATCTCCCTACCTGCATCCTACGTCTAGATCTCTTTAGTCATCTATTCAATTTCTCCTCTCAGTCCCTTGTTCACATTTTAAAACTGAAGGCGACCATGCTTTTGCTGTGGCTGCTTCTAGGCTCTGAAATAATCTTCCCCTCTACATAAGACCTTCCCCTTCTATTTCTATGTTTAAATCCTCTTTGAAGACCCATCTTTGTTCTTTATGTTTTAATTCTGTTTGAGGGTATACAATTTTCATTTGTACTTTTGTTTTTTTTTGTTTTTTTTCTTGATTATGTATGTTTTAAGTTTTGTTTTACATTTGTTGAACAGCTCTTTGGTTTCATCATCTGTTGTTCTTAAATGTGCTTTATAAATTAAACTAACATGTCCCTAAAATAAGCTTTTACTTTGAAAACAGAGGAACAAAAACATGTGATTCCATTAATGGGTGGCAGTAGTTTATTTTCTGTAAGCTTACATGTGACTGGTGGAGTAATTAAACTAAAGTATACTATACATTATTTTCTGTAGTGTGTTGTCTTGACATATTAATGCATGCTGTGCTACTATATAAAACTATATAAGGCCTCTCTTATAATTTTTCATAATACAAATGTTGTTCATTGTTGTAGTTACTATTTATCACATTTAATATCTTACAACAGCCAAATTTGCAAAAACATGTGTAACAGATTTTTCAGTAACACTTTATTTTAAGGGTCCAGAATAATACATTAGTTAAGCATTAATTAATGATTAACTTGTTCTCAATTAAGCATTAGTTATGCATGAACACACTAGTAATTAATGATTAACTTTATATTGTAAGGGTCAAAATTTTGCATTAGTTAAGTGTAAATAAATTAGCAATTACACATTAACCTGTTTACAATTATGCATTAGTAAAACACACACACACACACACACACACACACACACACTAGTAATTAATTATTAACTAAGGGCTTATTAGCAATTATTTACAATTTATTAACATTCGAAAGATACATATTTATGGTCTAAAAATTAAAAATAAGCTATTAATTAATGATTAACTGAATGTACAGTAAGTGACTTTTAGCCATTATTTACCACCCAATTAGCCATATATTATTTATGTGTAGTAATGTAATTATACTTCTGATTGACCATCTATTAAGTTAACTGTACAATAAGCTAGTAATTATGTTTAATTAGTGCTGGTTTTGCAGTTATAAATTGCTAAAATAGTGTAATAAAGACAATTTGACCCCCTATTCTAAAGTGAATTTTATATTCTCATTATTGATGACACTTAATAAGTGATATTCAACTTTATTAACCAAAATAAGGCAATAATTAAGGCTAACTGCCACCAATACAGTACTAATACAGGCAACCTGCCCCTTCTGTATAGGTTCTTACTCTGTCTATTGTTTTATAGTCATTTTTGTTTAATAGTCATTTTGTATTATACAGTTTTAGAAGAAATAATAATACAAACAAAAAGTTGTACTATACAACATTTAGATAAACATCTAATACATTATATCAATTCTTCATTTTTTTTCTTTCTTCACAACCAAAAGAATAAATCCTTTTCCCTAAGAGAATCTGTATTTTTTTCAAAATATCATGGAACAGCATTCCAAGAGGGCCATCTCTGTGTGCTTTTCCTCTCCAGTAGGCCCACTGAATAATGGAGATGGTCTTTAAATGTTGCTGAATTCCTGTTCCCTCTCAGTCTCCAGACTTCACTTTTACAAGCTGCCCACAGTCTGTGTGTGAGCTCCTGTTGCCGGATCTACGAACCACAACTGATGGTTCATAGGCAAATGATTGTAGCCATGGTCTTTGAGGCAGTTGTATGCTCGCCAGTGGTCACTTGCAATCGTGATCCCACATTTCTCATGCTTCTTAATGTGTGGAAGGAGATGGATAAGTACAACATAATTAGTATTAGCAGCCTATTATAAAACAAACAAACAAAAAAATGTATTATAAAAATATAAGGCTATAATAAATAACAAATATCAGTATTCTTTAAAAAATAAGTTGGAATCATGCAAACTGATGACTTCAACAAACGCAAAAACTATTGATTGACATCCTCTGATAGGCTTTGTTACAGTAGGAGTGCCTTAAACAATTTCTAAGGTTTCATAAAAAAAGTTCCCTATGGAGAAAATGAAATAGGCTACTATGAAATTAGTTTGTTATGATTTGATCACAGCTTATCTTGCCATGAAATCCTCCATAGACCAGCAAACCAATGAGAACGCAAGATGATGATGACGTTCCATAACAAAAGCGCGAAGGCGCAAAAGCTGCTGTAGTAGGGGGAGGTTCAAGATGGCGCTCTAGCAACATGTGAGTTGATGTGCTCTGCAAACTCAAATGGTGAAAATGACTTTTGGTGCCGTCAGAAAAAGACTATATAACTTTCTTTTAACGTCTATAGCAATTTATAGACAAATGTCCTTCTAGTAAATAGTGACACAATGGGCAAGTCCAAAAAAAGAAAAACAACTATGGCAAGCCGTTTTGACTTTTATTCACATCTCAGGATATGAATTCTTGATATCAACAATTCAGTTCTTGATATCAGGAATTACATTTCCACTAGTAACAATGTTAATTCTTGATATCAACATTTGAATTTCCACTAGTAAAAACTAGAATTCTTGATATCTGTAATTGTATTTTCACTAGTGAAATGTCACCATAGGCTGCCATTCAAATTCAATTGTTGATATCAAGAACTGATTTCTTACTAGCTGAAATTCCAATTTCACATATCAGAAATACAATTCTTACTAGTAAAAATATTTTTTTATATCAATAATTCAGTTGTCACTAGTTGAAATGTCAGTTCTTGATAACAATTGAATTGCTACTAGTAACAATGTTAATTTTTGATATCAATAATTTGATTGTCACTAGTGACAATGTTAGTTTCTGATATCATGAATGTGATTGTTACTAGTAAGAAAGCCATTTTAGATTTTAGAAATTATATTGATATCAGAAATACATTTTCAGATATCAAAAATGAACATTGTTACTAGTAGCAATTCAATTGTTGATATCAAGAACTAACATTTCAACTAGTGACAATTTAATTCTTGATATCAAAAATTTGCATTTTACTAGCAGCAATGTAATTATTGATATCAAAAATTACTTTTTTTACTAGTAAGAATTGTATTTCTGATATGTGAAATTGGAATTTCAACTAGTAAGAACTCAGTTCTTGATATCAACAATTGAATTTGAATGGCAGCCTATGTGTCATGGTTCATGGATTCATTTACTCGCCCTTGTGTGTTTGTTGTGTGTGTATGTGTGTGAGTGAATGATTGTGTGGGCGTCACCCATTATGGTCTGATTGTGATCTGTTGCCAGCCATGTCTTGTTAGTGCGTGTTATATATTGTGCGTGTCTACATGCACTCTTAGCCCGGATTTTATATTTACTTAAACTATTTTACAATATACTTAAAATATTTAAGTTTGATTGCATACTTATAAAATATAAGTATATTCTACTAAATTGTGGATGTAATTTGAATGTGTTAATAAATTTAAGTTAAATGCACTTAAATTAAGTTTTTCTCCTGACCACGCCTCTTACACATTGGTTTACGGCAAGTAATGACGCCATTTTGTCGTGGTGTGTGTGAATTCAAGGAGCTGTTGATGAGAAGTTGGAACATTTGTTTTGGCAAGTTCTACAGACATTTTTTTCCAAACATTTGCCTTTTTATCGTTTCTCCCCCTGAGAGACTGTTTGTGAGCAGTGAAAATCATTTGTTAAAGTTTAAACGACGGAACTGTTTTCTCCGGTTAGCTAGTGTTCTCTCTCGTGTGCGGTGGATCACCGTGCATGAACCCCTGATCGGCGAGTTCGACGCGCGTTATTTCGTCGTTTGTTTCTTTTTCACACGAGGAGCTGTTGTTGGGCGTGTAAACTTAGTTTGAACCTCTGGCTGTCGGCGAACACCGCGGCCGCGCCCGCACCCGCGCTCCCAGCAGAGGAGGGAGGATGAAGCGCGAAAATGGTGAGTGCAATAATTTAACCACCGTGTTTTATTTCGACACGGCTATTGATTGAAAGATTAAGTTAAAGTTAATTAACGAGTTGAAAACAAAAACAGATGGATATACTGTTTTATCTAGGTTCGTAGCTTTCTTAACAACAGACTATCTTGTTTTGTGTTGCAGGTCAAGAAGAGATGCTTTGGATTAGAAGTGTAAGTATTGCCCTTATAACTGTGAAAAAGCTCAGCTATTTAAACATTATAGGCTCAAACAATGAAGTTATACAAGAACAACAATTTCCTTGTTTACATCTGGAACATATACATGTACATTTATATCACACGTTATGCACAATATGTACACTTATACAGCCTTCACCAAAAACTCCGTATCAGCTGTGTGTCATGTGGGTTTACTGAGACCTGTTCTTTGGCTGATTATTTTATTAATCTGCATACTGCACAGTGCACAGTGCACAATTACATGTAAACCATAAAATCTGGTGCCATAATCAAGACTTTAACTTTAATGTTTGCTCCTCACAGAAAAGTTGTCAACGATGAGCCTGACATCAGCCTGATGGTACTTCAATGGCCAGCTCTTTCTACAGTAAACCAGGTATGTATTGATGCATGGAGTATTTGATAATACCATTATCTGATGCATTATTATATGATAATGTCTTTGTCGATCTTTGTCTTCCTCTACTAGGTTGCAGCTGACAAGGACTCATACAGGCAAACTTCAGTGAGAATCGTCTGTGTTGATCTATAAAGTGCTCAGCTAAACCCATCATGAGTGAAGATCTCAAGACTTCTGTGTCCTTTTTTCTGACTGATTTATGCCCTGCAACTGGACTACCCTAACTGTATGAAAAATACTTTATATTTTATTCAGCAGGTAATGCTCAACCTAGGAAAATGTGAGCTGGCACCTAAAATGGAATACTGCCACTATTGTGAACTCAGGAGTGTGAACAAACCATATAGTTTTGATGCAATTTGTTGTGATTCTGAGATAGACTATTTATGTGCTTAACAATAAGCTGATTTGTTAAAACTATTTTTTTCACGTTTTATAAGGAAATGTTTTCAGGACATAAAATGTTGTTGTATTTGGAATTGAATTAAAATAAAACATAAAATTGAATTAATGTACCTTTTATTTGCTTTTTTTCTTAATTTTGTAGTAAAATAGAAGTTGCTATAAATTAACTTGCTTAGTACATTGAACTTAACTATACTATGTGTAATAACTACAAAGTAATTAATATTACAAAACATTTTAAGTTAAATGAACTTGAATTTTTAAGTTCACATTACTTAATCATTACTTAATTTTTTTAGGGCAACCAGTTTCCTCAAATTTTTTAAGTAAATTCAACTTATCCGGGCTAACAGTGTGTTGTCTTTGTCAGTTCGTTGCAGGCTGGTGTCGTGCTCTCCCTGGTTCTCGGATTTCTGGACTGTCATCGTGTGCCCTGCTTTCTGGGTTGGATTATACTTGGTCTCTGATACCGGTTGCAGCCCTGCACCACCCAGCTCGTCACCACTCAGAATGTCTCAGCCTCTGCATAGTCTTTCCATTTGGAGTGAAGTTATTGTACAGTGAATTCTGTCTATAAATATTGTTATACTTGCACTTAGATCCTCTGTCTGTGTTCATTTCCTGACAGAACAAACTGACCATAATGGATCCAGCAAGGTCAAACGGATCTTCAGGAATATTTGAGCAAGAGCACTCAACAGATGGATCATCAGGACGAGAAAGTGATGGCCACTGCTCGTGCCGTTCAGGCGTTGGTGGCTCAGGTGGCTGAGCTTTCTACCCAAGTTCAACATCTCTCATCTCCCACTGCGCCAGCTCCACCGTCTGTTCCCCACCCATCCGCCAACATCAACAGTCAACAAGAACCACGTATTCCTGCACCAGAGAGGTATGCTGATGGCCACTGCTCATGCCGTTCAGGCGTTGGTGGCTCAGGTGGCTGAGCTTTCTACCCAAGTTCAACATCTCTAATCTCCCACTGCGCCAGCTCCACCGTCTGTTCCCCACCCATCCGCCAACATCAACAGTCAACAAGAACCACGTATTCCTGCACCAGAGAGGTATGCTGGAGAACCAGATGCTTGTAGAGCTTTTTTAATGAAGTGCTCTATTTATTTCTCTTTGCAACCTAATACATTTTCTTCTTAGGAGTCTAAAGTAGTGTTGGTCATGACGTTACTGACGGGACGCACGGCGTTGTAGGGAACAGCGGTGTGGGAGAACGACCATCCATGCTGCTCCTCGTTCCACGCCCTGTTGCAGGAGATGAGGCGGGTGTTCAACCGTTCGGTGGCGGGACGGGAGGACGCTCAAAAGGTCACAGACCTGCGGCAGGGAATTCAACCAGTTTCTGACGACGCCATCGAGTTCCGCACCCTGGCGGCGGAATGCAAGTGGAACGAGGAGGCGCAGTGGGATATGTTCCTGCATGGGTTGGCCGACCGTGTTCAACAGGAGATCTACCCGTTGGATTTGCCCACCAGTCTCAACGGACTTATCGCGCTCGCGCTACGGGTGGATGCAGAGCGTAAGAGCCCAGTAGCGTGCTTCGAAGAACTGGAGGAAACGGGAGCCAGCGGAAGTAACACGGTCAGTCCCCCGTTCGATCATGAACCCATGCAGGTGGGTAGAGTTTGGCTCTCCCGGGAGGAGAGGAAACACCGGAGAGAGAGGGGACTATGTTTATACTGTGGTAAGGCAGGACATTTTCTGAATGAATGTCTCGTAAAGGACCGAGCCCTGACAGTGGGACTGAGGTTACTGTTGGGTGGTCTTTCCTTGGATCAATCCTTGTCTGCGATGCTCCTCCCGGTGAGACTGCAATGGGAATCGGGGCATCACATCTGCCAGGCTCTGGTGGACTCGGGGGCGGAGGGCAGTATCATGGACCACGATCTGGCCGCTTGACTGCACATTCCCATTCACCCTCTCAATCATGCCATATCTGTTCACGCCATCAACGGACAGAAGTTTCCCCACCATCACACACGCCACGGAGCCCTTAACCGTCATCACATCCGGTAATCACTCTGAACAGTTGTCATTTTTCGTTTCCAGATCTTCAGTCCATCCGGTCGTCTTGGGACATCCGTGGCTGGTGAAACACAAGCCCAGGATCGAGTGGGGTCAGGGCTCGGTGACGGAGTGGAGTAATCACTGTCATGCATCTTGTTTGTTGTCTGCTTGTTCTTCTGTGTCTCGTTCTGTGTTACAGGAGGAGTCGATGAATCTGTCCAACGTGCCTGAGGATTACCTCGACCTGAAGGAAGTGTTCAGTAAGTCCTGTGCTGCTTCTCTGGCAGCCGGGATCATCCGCCCTTCCTCGTCTCCCGCGGGGGCAGGTTTTTTTTACGTGGGTAAGAAGGACGAGTCGCTGCGGCCATGCATTGATTACAGAGGACTGAACAACATCACGGTAAAGAATACTTATCCTTTGCCGTTGATGTCTTCTGCCTTTGAACGGCTGCAGGGCGCGTCCATTTTCACGAAATTGGACCTGCGCAACGCTTATCATTTGGTTCGCATTAGGGAGAGGGAGGAGTGGAAGACGGCATTTAACACTCCTAGAGGGCACTTTGAATAATTGGTTATGCCCTTTCGGCCTGTCCAACTCGCCTGCCCTGTTCCAAGCACTCGTTAATGACGTGTTGAGAGACATGGTCGATCAGTTCATTTATGTCTACCTGGACGACATATTGATATTTTCCTCTTCTCTCCAGGAACATGTGCAACATGTCAGATGAGTGCTCCAGAGGCTGCTAGAGAATGGGCTTTTTGTCAAGGCGGAGAAGTGCGTTTTTCATTCCGTTTTTGGGGTATATTGTGTCGTCTGAGGGGGTGCGCATGGATCCTGACAAGGTTAAGGCTGTGGTGGACTGGCCAATCCCAGATTCCCGTAAGGCCCTACAGAGGTTTTTGGGATTCACCAATTTTTACCGGTGTTTTATTCGCAATTTTAGCCAACTAGCCACTCCTCTGACCGCCTTAACCTCCACCGCAACGGCGTTCAGTCCAGGGAGCTGCTGGCGGTCAAATTAGCTTTGGAAGAATGGCATCACTGGTTGGAGGGTTCGGGGGTACCTTTCATCATCTGGACTGATCATAAGAACTTAGAGTACATCAGATCCGCTAAACGACTAAACTCTAGGCAGGCTCGGTGGGCTCTGTTTTCGGTCGTTTCGATTTTTCTCTATCATATCGTCCCGGGTCTAAAAACATCAAGCCAGATGGTTTATCTTGTGTTTTTGATCGTTCCGAGTGCCCGTCCACTCCCGAGTGTATTTTACCTGAGAGACTCATTGTCTATTCACTCACATGGGAGGTCAAGTCGAAGGTCCGCACGGCCTTAGAAGGGGTAACGCCTCCGCCCGGGTGCCCGCCTAGTCGATTATTTGTGCCAGAGAGGTTACGTTCAGACGTTATACGATGGGGCCATGATTCCAATCTGGCTTGTCATCCAGGGGTTAGTCGTACCATTTTTTTTGGTTAAGCAATGATTCTGGTGGCCCTGCATGGCTCGCGATGTTCACAATTTTGTTTTGGCTTGCTCTGTCTGCGCTCGTGGTAAGACTTCCAATCGTTCCCCAGATGGGTTCCTTCAACCGCTGTCTGTCCCTTCGAGACCCTGGTCCCACATGGCGCTAGATTTCGTCACAGGCCTCCCTTCTTCACAGGGCAATACGGGCAAGGCGGCACATTTCATCCCCATGGCCAAATTACCCCCTGCCAAGGAGATAGCGGTTACTGTCATTAATCACGTCTTCCGTATTCAAGGTTCAGGCTGATCGCCATCGGCTGAAGCCTCCCGTATACGTCGTCGGTCAAAAAGTGTGGCTTTCTTCCAAAAACATTCCGCTCCGCTCCGTATGTAATAAGTTGGCACCCAAATTCATTGGCCCGTTTACTCTCACCAAGATTCTTAGTCCGGTGACAGTCCACCTCAAATTCCCTCCAGCGTACCGTAGAATTCATCCCGTGTTTCACGTATCTAAAATCAAACCTGTTTTTCATTCTAACATTAATCCGCCGGTTCCGGTCAACAGGTAGGCCCTCCGGTGGGGAGAGGGGGTCACGGTTCGTGGATTCATTTACTCGCCCTTGTGTGTTTGTTGTGTGTGTATGTGTGTGAATGAATGATTGTGTGGGCGTCACCCATTATGGTCTGATTGTGATCTGTTGCCAGCCATGTCTTGTTAGTGCGTGTTATATATTGTGCGTGTCTACATGTAGTCTTTGTCAGTTCGTTGCAGGCTGTCCCAGTGTCATTCTCTCTGTTTGTCTCTCCCTGGTTCTCGGATCTCTGGACTGTCGTCGTGTGCCCTGCTTTCTGGGCTGGATTATACTTGGTCTCTGATACCTGTTGCAGCCCTGCGCCACCCAGCTCGTCACCACTCAGAATGTCTCAGCCTCTGCATCGTCTATCCATTTGGAGTGAAGTTATTGCACAGCGAATTCTGTCAATAAACATTGTTATACTTGCACTTGGATCCTCTGTCTGTGTTCATTTCCTGACACTATGGTGACATTTCACTAGTGAAAATACAATTACAGATATCAAGAATTCTAGTTTTTACTAGTGGAAATTCAAATGTTGATATCAAGAATTAACATTGTTACTAGTGGAAGTGTAATTCCTGATATCAAGAACTGAATTGTTGATATCAATAATTCATATCCTGAGATGTGAATAAAAGTCAAAACGGCTTGCCATAGTAATGTGGCTTAATGTAGGTGATATTGGAAGAGCAAATTCACTACACCGTATAAAGCAGTCCACTATGAACACAATTAATAACACGTTAAGCATTTTCCTAGAAAATAAAACACAGTTATGAAGAAAACGCTTAATGCACTGATATTAAAGGTGCTAAGGAGGATGTTTTTTATATACAATTTTCAATATTACTTGAAACTGTCTTTACTAACTGATAAAAGACTATTTATTAGGTGCACTGAAAGTAATTATATTAATATGCATCATCTGTGCACGAGGTAGGGCCTTAAAAACATCAGCCAATCGATTGGCCCTCTGGCTTATCAATCACTGCTGTGACGTTACTTGTGAGAGACGTGCACGGATTGGCCCTCTGGCTTGTCAATCACTGCCATGACGTTCCTTGTGAGAGAGGAGCGGCTGCGCGCTCCAGTAACTTTCCACACTCCACAGGCGCTGCATGCAGTGTTTTTGTCAGGAGACAGGAGTAACAACTGCAGACTGTAGCTGTGTCCCAATTCAGGGGCCACGCACTTCGAAGTGCATGAAAGAGGTGGGGTTTTGGAGTGGAGGGTTGCCAGGTCTGCGTAACAAAACCATCCCAAAAGTAGTGTAATCACAGCACAAGTGTAAAAGTATCCCAATCCCAGACATGGCAACAATGAGCCGAGCGTTGTTACATGCCTAGCGGCTGTGTGACAGACAGAGACAGTTGACGTTTATGTGTGCATTTTAAAGTTTTATGACTTTCTATTGGGTTTTGACATGCTTCACTGCCGGCGACGATGGGACACTGGACCAAAATATGTATGGTTAAACTATGTAATGTTAGTTTTATATCGTTAGCAACTAGTTAACCTTGTTTGTTTTTTATGTTAAATTATGTTAAATTTATGTTAACTGTGAAAATATATACATTCATATTTATACATTTACTCTGTATTTAATCTGAATTTAAAGTACAGTACTTTAGGATTTTATTCAACTACTCCATCTCAGTTGTTGTTTATGATGTTCAACCTAAGTTCTGTTGTAAACAGTTGTAAAGGTACTTTATGTAATGTATAGAACGATGTATTTTAATGTAAAAATATTTAATTTACATGATGAAAAAATGATTGTATATGTATAATGTTTCATGTAAAATTATAAGTTGCATAAAATAAATAAACAATGAACAGAATAAATATTTTATTTACAGACGTGAACATGCGTAAAAAAAATAAATTATCGAACAGAAATTATAGTAATAGAAATTACTCTGGCTTATTTACAAATAAATTACTTTACAAATATAATGTATACAACTTATGCATTTCATTTTTAACTTACATCACAAAAATAAGCTGTACAGAAATTAGGCTGTTTCATTGACAAAGTGACATTTAAATAATATTTATATCGACACATTTTATGCACTATTCTGTTCTTGACAAAGTGGGGGGAAAGCAGCCTTTGAAGTGCGATTCACCGCGGCACGAGGAGGGATGACGTAATTCGAGAGCGACTTCAAGTGCACCCTCTCCGTTTCCCCGCGGAATGAAGCACCGATCTAGACACTTCGTGGTCTACACTATCCCACAATACATTGCGCGCCAGTGACGACAGGAGTTCTGTGTGAATTCACATAAATGTAAGCAATGCCCCGTGTTCACCAATATCTAAATCAAACTGTAATATCTGTTTTTCATAAATACAATATTTGTCTCTAAGATGGAGTGCAGTTGAATAAAATCCTAAAGTACTGTACTTTAAATTCAGACTTAAATACAGAATAAATGTATAAATATGAATGTATATATTTTCATGGTTAACATAGCCTAAATTTAACATAATTGAACATTAAATAAAACAAACAAGGTTAACTAGTTGTTAACGATATAAAACTAACATTACATAGTTTAACCATACATATTTTGGTCCAGTGTCCCATCGTCGCTGGCAGTGAAGCATGTCAAAACCCACTAGAAAGTCATAAAACTTTAAAATGCACACATAAACGTCATCTGTCTCTGTCTGTCACACAGCGCTAGGCATGTAACGACGCTCGGCTCATTGTTGCCACGTCTGGGATTGGGATACTTTTACACTTGTGCTGTGATTACACTACTTTTGGGATGGTTTTGTTGCAGACCTGGCAACCCTCCACTCCAAAACCCCACCCCTTTCATGCACTTCGAAGTGCGCGGCCCCTGAATTGGGACACAGCTTGTGAGTTACCTGCGGTGAGTCTGACATAATGAATCCACTAACACGACACAGCGAATGCCGGCGGTAAACACTCGTGTTCCAATACTCGTGCACAAGTTTTGGGAGGCGTTCCTTTGAAATGAGCTGTGAAGGAGGGGGGCTGTTCTTTCTCATTTCAAAAACTCAGTAACAGTCTTTGGATTCTCAGTCGACGAAAAAATCCTCTCTATCACCTTTAAATGACCAAAAAAATATAAAGACAAGCAGGTCAGGCCGAATATGAAGACAACGCGCTTTCAACATTCATCGTTTTCCACTTATAGAAAACTGTTATAAACGCTAACATAAAGATATTGTCTTTCCACTTTGTTTACATTGCCCTTGTCTTAGCAGATGCTGTTGATGGCGTTAATATCCAGCGACGCGGCCGTAATGCATTGCTTTCAATCAGAATTGACACATATTCGGGTATAATTTTGTAATCATATCAAATGTTGGTATATTTTCAATTTATAATCATCCCAGTTACTTTGCACAGGTCAAGCTACAAGAGTTTAAAGGGGAATCGTCTTTTGTGCAAGAAAGGTCTATTAATAAATAAAGTCTTGAACAAACAAGAGTGCAGTTTCATTTAGCATGTATACAAAAATATACATATGTATACAATTCAACAATTTCATCAAAGGCAAGTGTATGTGCATATAGGGAATCGAATTGTCCAGCACAGATGTTTGAGAACTTAAACAGTTCAGGAATTGAAGGAAAGCAGTGTTATCTTTTGTTGAGTATAGTTACAGATGATGAAGAAGTTGATGAGGTTGTTTGTTGTCCTATGCTTGAATGTCTGGTCAATTTCAGTATTTCACACCACATGAACCAAGGGTGGCTTCAGCAACACAGTGTGTATGTAAACATGAAGAGGTAGCCATAGTTGATTAGTGAAAGCTACATCACAGCAAAATCCTCTATAAAGGGAAAACAATATACCAATTAAACTAAATACATTCCATGCAAAATCATCACACTGATACAAATATTAAACTTACGTTTCAGCAGGAAACAAACAGTTTCACAAACATGTGGTAAACAGGTAGCAAACAACCATGAGGCACCATCAAACAGACCCTACCATTTACTCTACTGTTTCCTGTTATATACCATAATGAGTATGCTCCATCTCCCCCTAGAGTCCAGGAAGAACATAGAAACCATAAATACAATAAACCTTGTGACAGGCAGTGACTGTTACAAATTTGAACAGCATAACGAATGAAAATTAATCAATGTCATTTAGGCAGGCTCTTGAAGCGAGTCATTCTATTGACGCCAGAGGAAAAGGCACTAGAGGGCGCTTTAGCGGCTGTGTGTATGATGAGAAACACTGGAAATTAAATTTAGCATTTTTACATATTAAAAAACATGTTGTATATCATTTATACTATTTTTCTAAAAATAATAATCTTGCATGAAGAAAATTAGCTTGTATCGGCTAATTCTATTCATCTAAAATACAAAGAAACCGCATTTTCCATATTTAATTTCTGGTTTAAAAAAGGAAAACGAATGGACGCAAAAGTACATGGACCAAAATAAGTAATGTTATTAGTAGGCCTATATGAAAACAAAACTATTTTAATTGAAAATATATACATTTTAACCCCATTTTTTGGCATGTTATCAAGCTGATGAGGTTTATTATTAGTACTATTAAATTATCTATATTTTTATTAGTCATAAAATTATGAATCTGCAACTTGTCAGTAAAGGTAACAAAATTCTCAAAGTAACAGAATCTTTTTTTTTTTACCACAGAGTTTTGAAAGAACTATATTGTATACCATATTATAAGGCAGAAAACACATTGAATTTAAATGATATTAAATGATACAAGATATATTTCTGTAAAAAAAAAAAATTTTGGTGTAAGAAACAAAGAGATTAATATTATAATATAATTTGCAGCGTGAGGATGATCCAGAAAACAGGTGAGTGAATCAAACTGAGAGAAAGAGATTCTGGGTCAGCCTCCTCTGTCGCTCAACAGTTGTAAGATGTGAATTTTTGACTTGCATGGGTTCGTTGGCTGGTTCTGGATGGCTGACGGATTCTGGCTGACTGAGAATGGATGGGAATAGTGGCTGGCCCTGGTGCTCTTCGAGACACAGCTGCATACGAGTGGCAAATCTAGACAGTTGGATGAATTTCTCGAGCCCAATGGAATCCTCGTATGCAGCGAGATGCAACCACACACGTGGATCTAGCCCCTGACGATAGGTTGTGATCAAAGCTTGTTCATTCCAACCACTTGCAGCAGCGAGAGTTCGAAACTGTAGAGCATAATCAGAAACAGACATAGCACCTTGTTTTAGTTTACATAATCTCTCACCGATCGTTGAACCCCACGCTTGTTTTCCGAACACTTCCTTGATGTGTGAAATTAAGCTTGACAGAGACTGTACAATAGGATTTTTCAGTGTCCAGAGCGGCTCCGCCCAGCGAAGCGCTTTTCCATCAAGTTGAGAGATTATGAAAGCCACCTTAGAATTATCGTTGCGATACAAGTGCAGTTGCATCTCCAGGACCAGTGAACACTGCTGGAGGAATCCGTTGCAGTCCTCCGCTGAGCCAGAGAAGGGCACTGGTTTGGCAATGGGACTGGCGGTTGCAACGGGTAAAGGAGACACAGCGGGGAATGCGGAAGTGGTCGCTTGAGGTGCAGAAGTGCTGGTTAGCATGCAACGAAGTGCATCGACCAGGTCTTGAAACGGGTCCGCATGACTCATCTTGGTTGTTTGAGGGTGTTGGTCCGGTCTTCTGTTACACACAGAAGGGGATGGAGACACAGGTAAAAAGTATATAATGTTTATTGAACAACCAGAGAGTTATAGCAGAGAGCAGGTAAGTGAATGCAGATAAAGTTCTTAGCAGATGGTTATCAAGGCAGTGATACTTGTCTTGATCTTCTCTCCAGGATTCAAGGATGGCGGGCAGACGTGGAACACATGACACACGGAGACACTCACTGAAGACACAGAGAACACGAGGGATCTTGGAAGACAATGGAGACAGGTAAGTAGTCCTTAAGGTAAGCATAACAGGAAGTATGTCTTAACGAGACCAAACAGTGACTGAGTGTTCTGAAGTGTCTTTTATGCTGCAGTGGTGATGAGTGCTGATGAGTGTCAGGTGTTGCTGGTTAATACTCAGGAGAGGGAGTGCGATGTGATTGGTTGAGTTAAAAGCCTGGCGTGTCTGTGACACTTTCATTTAGCATGACTTTTATACCATTGTGATTTATGGTGCTCAGTAAATGTTAGACAGTTTGAAAAGTGTGACAGCTTACCCCACTCTCCCCTACTAATTCTTACGAGATTCGGATGTGCGTCTACTTAAAGTGCGTCCAAATATGCCTACTTACCTACTATATAGTAGGAGAAAACAGTATGTGAAAGAAGTAGTAGGTTCGAAACCTCGGTATTCATAAAAGAGTAGGCGAGAAGTTCCTGGATGGCCTACTGCTTCCGCCCAGATTATCGAGTGTTTATTTGATGGATACTTTTCTATTCCAGCCTTCCCAGAAGGCCACGGGAGAGGATACGTCATAATCAAACATGGAGGAGAAAAGCGAGGCAGGTGTTTTCATATGTGAGTATTGAAAACGTCTCGGGTTATATCTGTAACCCTGGTTCCCTGAATAGGGAACGAAACACTGCGTTGAATGCTTTGGGAACGCCTCTGCATGATTGCATCGTGAAGCACTTGTGAAATTGAACCAATAGGGTGACGGGACGTCAAAGCGGGTGATGTCATGGACCAGGAAACTATAAAGCACTCCTTAGAACAAAGAAGCAAGAAGCAAGAAGCAAGACGCTCACAGGCGTGCAGGGAGTATGGCTAGGCGACACAGCGTCTCATTCCCTATTCAGGGAACCTTTCATGGGAACATTGATGCTGAGTTGAGTGCTTTGGGAACCCTATCCCAACTACGCCATAATTCCAAGTGACTGTCTGTTAACCTTAAGACAAGAGCACCGGGGACCCCGGAGTGGAGCCCAAGTCAAGGTTGTAAAACCTAATAGAGGCATGCTGAGAGGACCACCCAGCCGCATCACATATCTCATGGAGGGGTCCCCCAAGGTCAAAGCCTTTGAGGCAGCCATACCCCTAGTAGAGTGTGCTCGGACAGCCAAGGGTGAAGGCTGTCCAGAGGACTCATAAGCAAGAGAGATGACCTCGACCACCCACTTGCTCATTCTCCTAATCCGGATTAGAAAAAAAGGAGGAGGACAAAAGGCCTGCAGTACAATCGGACCTGGAACGTTGATGGGGACCTTGGGTATACAACCAGGTCTAGAATGAAGTAAAGCCCTGACCATTCCAGGCGCAAATTCCAAACATGTGGGAGCAACCAAAAGTGCTTAAATATCTCCAATTCTTTTGGGATGATATTGCCAACAGAAAGATGGTTTTAAGAATGAGTAATCTCTCAGACACCTCCTCTAAAGGTTCGAAGGGAGCCTCAGCTAACACTTTCAACATAATAGCCAAGTCCCAGGAAATAAACCGAGAATTTTTCTTGGACAAATTGCAGCACAAGACTGATAGAAGAGTGGAATGGGTCCAACTGATGTTGTCTACACCATGTAGAAAACAGCTTCCATTTATATGCGTATAGCTTTCTTGTGGAGGGAGCTCTGGAGTGGAGTATGGTCTCCCCAACCTTGGTTAGGAGACCGGATTCTAGAAGCCTAGCCCCCTCAGAGGATGAATTATTATGCCGCCCCCTTGAGACAGAAGGTTCTGTCTGATCAGGATCTCCATGTGGGGGCCGTCTAGAAGAGACACTATGTCTGAAAACCACAGAGGGGCTGGATGAGACAGAAAGTGCCACAGTGGGCAGTGAGATGTTTCTTTCGAAGCAAACAGGTCGACTTCTGCATGACCGAAATTCTTCCAGATGAGCTCCACCAACTCGAGTCTCCATTCCCTAGGCCTCGGCCCCTGGCTCGACAGGATGTCTGCCCCCACATTTTGATGCCCAGGGATATGAGCTGCTCTCAGTGAGAGGAGCTTCCCCTGGGCCCACAGGATCTGATGGGATAACTTGCACAACTAGCGAGACCTCAGACCCCCTGGTGGTTGATAAAGGAGACCACCAACACGTGATGGCCCCTCAGGTCTGGGAGGAAGTATTTGAGAGCTCGAAATACCGCCGATTTATGTGCCAGGAAAGTAGATGGTCCTCCCACAGACCCTGAGCTGAGCGATCATGTTCACCCCCCCCCCCAGCTTGTGAGGGAAGCATCCGTTGTTAGCATTACGCAATGACAAGGAGCCCCCAACACAGGTCCTTGGGACAGGAACCAAGGCTTCTTCCACATGACTAAGGCACGAAGGCATCGCCACGTGACCTTAATCGTGCAAAAAGGATTTCCCCTCAAAGAAAACCCCTTGGTCCTGAGCCACCACTATAAGGGTCTTATGTGCAACAGGCCACAAGGTATCACATTGGATGCAGCTGCCATCAGACCCAACAGTCCCTGAAAATGTTTTACAGTGAGTGACTGGCCTAATTTCACCCCATTCACAGCTGAGAGAATGGAATTTCCATGAGCAGGAGACAGGCATGCCTGCATCGTAGTGGAATCCCAGACTACCTCTAGATAGTTGGTAGTTTGAGTTGGAAGAAGCACACTCTTCTTTGCAATGAGTCTTAGCCCTAACCTTCTCATGTGAGACAGACTGCCATGTGTTCGGACTGAGCTAAAATCAACCAATCGTTGATATAATTCAACATGCGAATGCCCTGGAGTCTCAGAGGAGCCAAAGCTTCATCCACGCATTTTGTAAAGGTGCGGGGTGAAAGAGCTAGGCCGAAAGGAAGAACCCTGTATTGATAAGCTTCGCCCCCAAAAGTGAATCTGAGGAACTTCCTGTGCTGAGGATGGATGATTACATGAAAGTACCCTCCATCCTTCTTTATAACAATGAAGTACCGGCTGTAAAACCTTGACAGCTTGATGGGGGGAGAACCCCTATCTATTTTGCAAGAGCATCAGAACTTCCTGTTCCAATACTAGAGACTGCTAGGGGTCCATCACTGTAGGAAGAAGTTTCCATTCTGCCAGAAATTCTACTAAGGGAACCAGTCTCTCGAGACTGGCCTCTGGTGTTTTTTGAGCATTCGACTCGGCGCCCTGAGGCAGCGATCCGGCAGGGAACAACCGACTCAAATGTCGCTGCGCCCTGAAGCACGAGGTGGCAGGGTTGGCAGAATGGGAGGGGCGGATACCATGTAGTGTGATAAAGGACCCTCTTTGGAGGTCCCACGCCACTGGACCTCTTTAAGGCCTTCTTGGCAATAATGACAGTCCTCAGAACTGTCTACCCCATGAAGACTTCAGTTGTGTTACCTGTCCCCAAGCACGGGTAGCAACGATTTTTAATTTTTTTTTTTAAAGTACATTCAAATAGAAAACCATTATTTTAAATTGCAATAATATTTTTAAAATATATATATTGCTGTTTTTGATTAGATAAATGCAGGCTTGATGAGCATAAGAGACTTATTTTGTAATGCCACATAAGCTAATAATTATCAAAAAAATTCACGTCACCATTTCACCAGCCTACACATAATAGGCCTGTAGGTGGCGTTTTGGCTTCATTAGTTATGATAGTTTCATCAGATACTAAACGGTGTATATTAAACACTAAATGAATTGAACATTACCATTAATGTGACTTCTCGCTTTGTGGTCAGTTAACATCCATTTTGTCAGCGATGCAATTTAATTTATAAAATGAGACAAACAGCAGAAATCGCTTGTCTGTCCATGTAATTTCCACTTCACGTTGTCTAATTAAATTTGAACTTGTCATGCCAGACAGATCACGATTGGTTGGCGTGTTAAACATGACTAACTGGCATTGGTGATTTATGTAATATTTTAAAATATATAATAGATTTTTAATTAAATCGACACAAGCTTCCGTCGAGCCATAGGCACTCAGTGAAGGAACCATATATGGCTCGAGAGAAGTTTGAACAGACTGTGGAAAATCAGTCAGTTGCACATGCACGCAACACATAGCAATGCGTTATGGCAACGCCTCACACTGACGAATTTTCCGACTTTTGAGCGATTTGTTACTATTGTACACATTGTCATGTTAATTTTAATTCAAATGCATTTTGTTTTATTGACCACAATATTATCATTGCTCTTTGCCCCCGAACATTAAGCATGAAATATTTTGAATGGGACTCGACTGGTCTCGTGAATGAGTCCGAGTCCTAATATGCACGAGTACGAGTCAATTCCAAGTCAATATGCACACGAGTCCATGACAAGACCGAGACCGTTACAATATGGTCTCGAGACCGAGTCCAAAACCGAGTCCGAGTCTCGAGTACTACAACACTGTTATTAGGGCTCAAGTAGGGCTCACGGTCGCTGGAGGATTACATTGAAGAGTACTTGGACATTGCATATTGTTCTGATCTGCCTGACTGTGCATTGATTGACTTTTTCTGTGATGGCGTTAACCAACCCCTTCAGAATAAACTTAGACAAGAGGGGCCGCGTTCATCACTTACTTGCTTTTTGGATTATGCGTTGTTGTCTGTTGGATCTCCCTTTACTGTGGGTGTTGCGAAGGAATATGACACCACGCCTAATCATGTAATGGCTGCCGTTAAAGAGGACATTCACAAGATGGCGTCGACCACCACAACAACACCAGTCCATATCTCCATTGATTTTCCTGAGCAAAGTCACGTCGCCGCTGATCGCCCAGAGTCACCTCACGTCTCCGCTGATCGTCTAGAATCATGTCACGTCTCTGGATCTGTCCGGGAACGGAGAGGGTTGCGTTCCAGTGTGGCTGATCCACCGCTGTCTTCAGCACGAGCGGCTGGCATTCCTAAACCTCCTAAACCGGCCGCAACGCTCTCAAGCCAGCCGCCCGCTTCACACTCAAGCCTGTCGGTCGCTTCGCTCTCATCTGTGAACCCCTTGATCTGAGCCGCCACTCTGACTCAAACAAAAGAGATTGTTTATGTAATTGACAGACAACACCAAATAAGACACATGATAACATAGAGCGCTGCTGAAGACACAGAAGCTGGCGTTCTTTGTTCTCAGGAGTGCTTTATAGTTTCCTGGTCCATGACATCACCTGCTCTGACGTCCTGTCACACTATTGGTTCGATTTCACAAGTGCTTCATGACGCAATCATGCAGAGGCGTTCCCAAAGCGCTCGACGCAGTGTCAACGTTCCCATGAAAGGGAACCAAAAACATGGTTCCTTGTGTCAAAATCACATTTGTTGAACTATTGTAGAGTTATCTGTTGAAGTGTTGAAGGTGTAAAGACACTAGACAGTATACTGCCCTACAAAGGCAAAGTGCAGTAACTACGCAAACACTGAAACTGAGAAAAATGCCTTTAAAGTTTTTACACCAGCCAGTCAAACACGTTGTAGGTAGATTAGTGGTAATGCATTCATGTAATGCCTTCCTAGGAAGAAATTTTTTATAGATAAAAACCATGACCACTGATGTGACCTTTGACCTCCAAAATGTAGATACTGCACTCTGCCTTTGGATGACCTTAAACAACTAAAACACCATTGCAAAAGCAAAGTGCAGTATCTACAAACTAAATGTGTTCATCCAACTTTATTGTTGTGTTTCTTACTACACGTTGATTGTTTTTAATAACTTTAATATTTTATTTTTTGATGTTTGCATGTTGTGAATGTTAAAATTGCTCTGAGGACTGGAGTAATGATGCTGAAAATTCAGCTTTAATCAGAGGAATAAATAACATTTTACAATAAATCCACATAGAAAACAGCTATTTGACTATTTTTGATCAAATAAATTCTGCCTTCCTCTTTCAAAGACATTAAAGAAGTATTATTTCAAACTTGATCACCAGTGTGTAAAATAATGCATGTGAACTAATTAGAAAATGATATATTTTAGACACTTTCCTAATACGGGACATAGGCTACTTAAATATGTTTAGTTATGCCATGTTTAGTATAAGTTTGCGAATGATATTTCGAGTTTTATGAATAATTTTCAAATGATTGTGAAATTACTGAAGAAATCCTAATAACAGATACACAAACATTCACTCTTATCTGGCATGCTGAAACAACGTTAATGTTTCTGTGTCCATTGTGTGACGAATAACGTCATTAAAATATGAAAAATATGAAAAGGTCAGAAGTGCATGCTTGTAAATGAATGTCCGTCGTTTATTTATTTATTTTTTAATCAAACAGTAAAAGTGCCACGCTGCTCAGTTTCTGTGGACAGTAGACAGACAGACAGACAACGCTAGAGAGACTGAGCACACTAAGTTTTTTTGGCTGAAGTGGGTCGGCCGCGCCCGCGCGAACAATTCGTCTGGGTTGACGGAGGATACAGACTACGTAAATTTACTTTAATTCATTCTTCACATATATTTACATCGCAATGGGCCGGCCCACATTGTCCAGCGGCCAACCAGGAAAACTCTCGGTACTCCCGATGGCCAGTCCGCCCCTGATTACGTTGAGTGTATAATAGCCATCAATGGAGCAGCGCAGGTAGGCTAAAATATCGGTCTAATTTGCTAGCAGCTAGCAAGTTAATGTTAATTGATTATAAAGCTGTCATTTGCTTGGCTAGGAGTTAATATTTTGCTATCTTCCTTTCTCGTCTTTGGATATTTGCGTTTTAACGCGAGTTTAACCATCATGCCGCAGCTGTCAAAGCCGGGAAAACAAAGCTAGAACGCAGTAACATCACTTACTGCGGTTTGCCTTGGTATTAGCTTCAATTTTGTAGTTACTGCAATTTTGACACCCTCGTTTCTCAGAAACGGGACAATTTTGAACCGGGATACTTTGTCACAAGACAGAACAGATGTTACAAAGCCCATTTCAAGCCATAACTCATTTTTGATCAAATGTGTAGTTACTGCGCTTTGCCTTTGGACGGCAGTATAGTATAGTTGTGATTTTACTGTAAAAACATGTTTTATTATGTACAGCTAACAGGGGAGCTCTAGTAAGTACACGTATGCCTCCAGAGGGGATTTACATAAGTTCTAAACCATATACATCATAAAGACTCTTACTAAATGTTTATTTAACATCTGAGAGGAAAAACTTCTATGAGTATTGCAGATGATAAGCACATCACAACATGAAATAGACATCTGAGTGATGTGTGTGTGCTATTACGTAGAATTTACAGTTGTCAACACTGCTTAGATTGCATGTACAGGCTACATTTACATTATGTAAGTAATGTAAATAAACAAATCTACATGAAGTAAACATAAGTTATCTATTTTATTTGTCTGTTTGTACTGTTGATATATTAAGGAACATTTGTGTTGGATAAAAAGCGAGTTAACACATCATCAACTACATCAACGTTTAAATGTAGATTTGAGCACATAAATCTCAGAGGAAACTTGAATCTTGTCTGGATTTTACAGGGAGAGATGATCACATGTGTTTATCCGTTGGAGAGAGACTGATGAAGGAATCATGCCATCAAAGGCTTTGAGTGAGTATATTACAGAAATGAATACAAAGTCTATTTAAGTCTTAAGTTGTAGTTTATTTTAATTATTGTGATTTAAACAGAGTTATTACAGCACTTTTCTGATTCTTGATGTCTGTACATTTGCTGCAGAGCTTTTGTGGTGGAGCAGGACCTGTGAGGCAGGGTGGCAGCTGCGGAGATCGAACCAGCAACCTTCTGCTTAGCAGCTGAGTGGTTTAGCCCACTACACCTCAAAAATAATAAAGCTACAACAAAAATTAGCAAGCAAAAATATGAAATGACAAATGGCAAGAAACAGAATACTGACATGAATTGCAAACTGTTTGGTAACACTTTATAATAACTGCACGCTATGAAGCATTAGTTAAGCATTAGTAAATAGTTAATTAATCATTTATAAAACATTAATAGACATTAGTAAGCAGTTTATAAATACAGCTATAAATGCTTTGTTTATAAGCATAATGTGTTTAATAAATGTGTGATTCAGGTAATTATAAAACATTTAGATGTGGTTACCTACGGCACTCGGCCTGCGGCCTCGTGCCTACGGACGAATCACAGCGTGCTGATATACAGCCATATCGCACGGCTACGAGTGTGATATTGCGTTTATACAACAGTTCGACGGCACGAGTGTGTAAATAAATAAGAACAACAACAGAGTGTCTTTAAAACCCTCTTTTGTGCAGCACTACTTCCTTCCGCCACGGATTCAAATCTCAATTTGACAGTTGGACCAAGCCTCCGTTACTAATTCTAAAATGTCACTTCAGAACTAGTAACGAAGGAATGTTTAAAATCTCAAGTTGTCAGTTGAACCAAGCCTCCGTTACTAACTCTAAAACGTCACTTTAGACCTAGTAACGAAGGAACGTTGAGTCGCTTCATTGAAACACATTGAATTTTCTACAGTATTAGAGAGAGAGAGAGAGCGCGCGAGAGAGAGAGAGAGTAGGCTATTACCTGTGTCTGGTATATTGCATTACATTCATTCTTCAAGTCGATGTCCATAATATTACATCCTTTATACAAGTCCATTTGAATGTCCGCTGAGGTAAGCGATCTTTGTATTTGTTCTTTTTTTTCAGCTTTGGGAATTTTCCATCCATAACACCACAGCGCTAAAACAACTTCCTTTTGCAAAAGTTCCTTTCAATTTAAAAGTCTCTTGTGACTCACTGACTAATTCTCCTGTAAAGTGTTGCCGCCATCTAATGGGGTATTAATGTAATGTTCACTCAATCCATATTACTTAATGGACATATTTATATAAAATAATATTTATTGAACAACATATAAGCACAATTGTACAGTTCAGTTAAACATAAAGCACTAGTTATTAAAAAAAAATAGGTCACCATTTACGCTGGTATGTGGGTTTTACAAATATTTAACGAATGAAAAGGATTTTAAAGAGCTTGTGACAAAACCTCCTAACTCCATTGGATCCTCAAACTGAGTTTTCTTTACTCAAAAAAACATGTTTATAAAGTTTAATGTTTTACGTATTTGAAGCGGAGAAGAGTCTGATATGTCCCGTCTAGTTGTAGCCAATGTGCTATATAAGGATGTAACGTAACGTTTATTATTATCAAATTTAATATAGCACAATTCGACTTGCTCTGGAACAAATAATAGATTAATAAGACCAAAGATTGCCCGTTCTATGTACTCAAATTGAATTATGTCTCATGTTTAACCACTATAAGAGCCAGCGGCAAATCCCTGAGGCACTGGCCGAGATGAAGCTGATCTCGGCGGTTACAGAAACACTGAACGGCCGCTGACGCACTCGAGATCGCATCTCCGAAAACGTCAAAACAAATTGTAAAATAGGCTCTGTTATTAAATATGAGTCACATATTTCAGGTCTAAACAACTACATTCTCGCCTAAAAAACTATTAAAACTACAGTTCGTGGTACAAGAAGTAGTATTTGTAAAAATTACGGTTGATTTGATCGGCCGCCATGACGGTCACTTCAAGCGGAGTGATACAAACGGTGAAAAGGCAGTAGGAGTGCTGTTATCACTGAAATATCGCATGGCTATCAGCCAATCAGATTTGAGAACCAGACAGAACTGTTGTATAAATATATATATATATATATATTTTGTAAAGAGAAATGGAGCATTCTCTTCCAAACAATTTGATAAAGATTTGATAGACAAGACAAGTAACCTAGCAATCGACGCAAGTAAAAACCACATGTGCGTAAATGAAAAGATAAAGTGCGTCAAAAGAGAATATAAATACAGGGGCCTTTATAGCTCTCTGGTTAGTTGGAGTAGTAGTAGTAGTTGTGTAGTGTTGCTGAAGAAAGAAAGAGCATACAAGCAAGCAGCAAGAGGAAGTCTTCGCCAGACCACAACCCTCAGAAGATCAAAGAAGACACCTGATTTTCTTAGAGAAGAACATATACTGAATAGAGAAGAGGGTAAGCTTTAAAAATGTAATTATTTATCTGGCCCATGGAACTTCCAGCTTAGCTGGCATAGAGTGTGTATTTAGCTTTTGCCTTTGCAAGAAATAATAAAATGAGAATGGGGACTGCCCTCAAACTCTGATAGTATTGTCTCAGTCTGTTTATTGTTGTAGAGTGAGAATCCATTTGGGGTATCAGAAGTTGACTGTCTGAAAAAGATAGATTTTTATAAAGATATCCCGACGGACTTTACAAAGTCAGTCAAGGTTGCCAACCAGTCGCAACAGAGTGGGCCGTGGGAGTGCATTAGCAGGCATAGCTGTCCTCTGAGGGCGAAGAGCCAGCTGTGGGGCACTGAACGGGAGGATAACCCACCCCACCCTGGTAGGCTTGGTTGATATCTGAACCGTAGGCCTAGGAGGTACGGTAGTGATCAGAAGTAGACTCTGAGATAATATAATCTAAGAAGAAAATATTATATGCCTACCTGACTCCTTCTGAATCTATAAAGGTAAACCTTTTACAGGAGTTGAATAATATGAAGAGAGGAAGTGTCTCGTGACCAAGATAGTGTTACGTGGTCACGGCAGAAACCACCCAGGGGGTGATGCGGCACAATATACATATATATATATATATATATATATATACATATATATATATATATATATATATATATATATATATATATATATATATATATATATATATATTATATTTGTTGTATTTTGGCACTCCTGTAATCCAGTGTTGGCACTATTATATTTTATATTTTCAGCAATGTTTACACTTTACAGAAATTAATTTTTATATCAGATTGCAAAGACTTAGTTTCATTTTACTGCACAGATGTACAGGAATTTTTATTTTCAATGACATTTCAGAGGTTTATTTTTAATTTTATATCAAGTTACCTGTCGTAAAGTTTCATTTTTTGCTTGAAATAAATATTTCTGTATATAAATATGTTCTGTAGCCTTTAATTCTCCTTTTTAAAAGTGTTATGAGGCATCAATAGTCCTCATTTTAGATGAGCTCACAAAAATAGTTAACTGAAAACTACTACATGTTTTATAACTACCTGAATTAATCATGTATTACAGTAGGAATATGTGTTAATAAAGCATTTATTAATGCACTGAGTAACTGTATCGACTCAGACGAATGATGATCCATTTGCAGTTTATTCAGAAACAAGGGCAGTACAGGAATCATAAACCAGAATGCAGGCAAAGGGTCGTGGCAGGCAGCAGACAGGGTAAACAGGGACAGGCAGAGGTACGAGACAGGCGCCAGACAGGGATAAACGATAACAGGCAGGTCAATAGGCAGGCAGCAAGAATCGCAGTCCAGAATAACAATCCAATCGATAACAGGCAGACAATTGTAATAAATGCTCAGAAATGATAACCATGGCTGATCAAGACTTCTCAATGAACTGTAGTGAGAGTGCGTGTTAAGTAGTGTGTGGTAATGAGGTGATTGGTGGCAGGTGCAGGCGTGATCAGTCTGTGGGTGTATGGGAAACGTAGTCCGAATGAAACTAATACTCCGGTGAGGGCTCCCTCTGGTGGCCCAAGAGATCTGGTGCAGAGGACCCAATGATAACAGAGCCCCCACCCTGCGAGTGGCTCCTGACGTGAGGGGCTGAACAACGTCGGGGTCTACCTCTGAGTCTGGGGGCCGGTTTCTCCGGATGCGTCTTGTGGAACTCGTCAGTGAGTGAAGGGTCGAGAATGTCCTTAGCACTGACCCAGGATCGTTCCTCTGGACCGTAACCCTCCCAGTCGACCAGGTATTGCAACACCCCATTGCGACGTCGTGAATCGAGCAGGTCCCGGACCTGGTATACCGTCTTGTATGAAAGCCCAACGATGCCCCCTAGAGGTATCTTTATGTATGTATCTTTTATTATTGCCTGGACAAGTCGGGACATGTCAGTATCAGGAGGCATTGCATCGGTGGGAAAGCTGACTTATTCTTTGCACCAGAATTTGTACATCTGCATGTTTGTTGTTCCTGTGAGTGAATGATTAAGAAGTAAGTTATTGTTTTTACATTCTAAGCTGTTCAATTTAGATATTTGCACATTCTGTTATAGTCATTAGTGAACTGTACTAGTTTAATAATGATCGTTATATTCTCATAATGTGAAGCTGTGGTTTACCTCATGTTTGATACTTTATAATTTATTTAATGATACTACTACTGTATTAAGGTTAATTTTTCTTTATGTTATTTGTAATTCTGTTTATATCAGTAAATTTATATTGTATTTTGTTTTCTTTGTTCATTGTAGACCACACATACCCCTATGGGCAAATGCCTATAATGCTTCATACATGCAGCTGTAATTTGAATAAAATTCTTCAAATTGGACCCGCTTTCTCGCTCCAGTTTCTCTAACCGGAAACTCCAACCACCATTTCTACTAGTGCCTAAACGAACCCTTAGAGCGCCCCTTACGCTCGCACAGTCTCGTCATCAACCAGCAGCGGTGGAGGTCTCTGGTCCTTGGCCGTGGTGGTCCCCTGACCCTCCCTCGGACCATCAGCGGGTTTCAGCAGAGAAACATGAAATGTAGGAGAAATACGATAATTAGCAGGGAGTCGTAAACGGAATGAAACTGGAGTAATTTGTTTAATAATTTTGAATGGACCCACATACCTAGGACTGAGCTTCTTGAGCTTCGACTGCCGGAGGCGAAGATCCTGGGTGGACAGCCAAACCCACTGACCAGGGGTGTACTCAGGTGCTGGGCGACGGTGGCGGTTGGCTTGTACCTCCTGGCGGCGTATGGCCCGTTGCAGGTGAATGTGAGCTTAATTCCAGGTCTCTTCACTTCTGCGTAACCATTCGTTGATGGCTGGCAGTTCATACGGTTCTCCTGACCAAGGGAATAGCGGAGGCTGGAAGCCGAGAACACACTTGAATGGTGTGAGTCCTGTGGCTGGTTTCTGGAGGGGATTTTGAGCGTATTCAGCCCACATGAGATATCGGCTCCAGTCGGCTTGGTGGCTGTGACAGTAGGTATGGAGGAACGAGCGAGTTCCTGGTTCAACCTCTTAGTTTGACCATTAGACTGTGGGTGATAGCCGGATGTGAGACTGATGTTGACATTGAGCAAGCAGAAGAAAGCTGACCAGACTCTGGAGGTGAATTGTGGACCTCTGTCGGACACTATGTCCTCGGGGCAAGCCATAGAACCAGAACACGTAGTTGCATAAGGCCTCAGCAGTTTCCATAGCCTTGGGTAATTTGGGTAGAGGGATTAACCTGCAAGACTTCGAGAAACGATCTACCACAGTCAAAATGGTGGTGTTGCCTTGGGAGTTAGGGAGATCTGTGACAAAGTCAATGGCTATATGTGACCAGGGTCGGTGAGGAATGGTAAGTGGTTGAAGTAGTCTGGCTGGTGTGAGAATTTGGTGGCGTTACAGGGGTTGCAGTGAGTGACAAAGTGCTCTGTATCTTCAGATATGGAGGGCCACCAGTACTTAGTTTTGAGTATTTGTAGTGTAGCGGTGATGGGTGACCTGAGCTGGGACTGTTGTGAACCTGGTGTAGTAATTTGTCTCGGTGTTGCTCGGGGACATAGACGAGTTTGGGCGGACATTCGGGTGGTGGTGGAGTTTGTGTGTTTGTCAGGTTGATTTCGGTGGAGATGTCCCATTGAACCGGCGCTAACAGGAGACTGGTGGGAATGATGGTCCCGGGTTTCTGGACTGACTCTTCCTCTTTGTGTATTCTGGATAACGGTATTCTTGGAACCAGGACAGTAAGTGACAGAGAAGTGGAACCGTGTGAAAAAGAGGGCCCATCTGGCCTGACGAGGGTTCAAATGCTTGGCTGATTTCAGGTACTCAAGGTTCTTGTGGTCGGTGAGAACAATGAATGGGAGTTGAGACCCCTCGAGCCAGTGTCGCCACTCCTCCATGGCGGCCTTCATGGCGAGTAACTCACAGTTTTCCACATCATAGTTGCGTTCAGCAGCTGATAGTTTTCGTGAAAAGTAAGCACAGGGATACATCTTATTAGCGGGTTTGTGTATCTGTGATAACACCGCTCCAATGCCTGTGCTGGAGGCGTCCACCTCCACGATGAACATTTTGCTGGGATCAGGGTGATGAAGGATGGGTGCTGTGGTAAAGCAGTGATTGAGCTCTTGAAACGCTTGAGAGGCCTCGGGAGTCCATGAAAGTGACGAAGAGGTCCGACGAGTCATCAAAGTCAGAGGTGCAGCTACAAGACTGAAGTTCCTGATGAAGCGTCTGTAAAAGTTTGCAAACCCCAGAAAGCATTGTAATTCCTTGAGTGTCTGAGGCTTTGGCCAGTTCAGTACAGCTCTGACTTTCTGATCGTCCATCACCACTCCCTCCTGACTGATGACATACCCCAAGAACGAAGTCTTGGTCTGGTGAAACTCACATTTCTCTGCCTTGGCATATAACTGGTGCTGAATGAGGCGACGTAAGACTGCTCGAACGTGCTGGACGTGTTCCTCCATGAACTTTGAATACACCAGGATGTCGTCAATATAGACCACCAGCCACTTGTCCAGCATGTCCCGAAACACGTCATTGATCATGGATTGGAAGACAGACGGACTATTGGACAGCCCAAACGGCATAACAGAATATTCGTAGTGTCCAGATGATGTAGAGAAAGCTGTCTTCCACTAGTCCACCTCTCTGATTCAGATTAGATTGTAAGATGAACGTAGATCTAGTTTGGTGAAGTACTTGGCTTGGCGTAATTGTTCCAGGGCTGCTGGGACAAGAGAAAGAGGGTATCTGAACTTTACCGTTATGTCGTTGAGTCCCCGATAATCAATGCAGGGTCGGAGACCACCGTCCTTCTTCTTGACAAAGAAGAATCCCGCAGATGCTGGTGAAGTGGAAGGACGGATAAATCCCTTGGCGAGTTCTTCCTCGATGTATTTCTTCATAGCGTCTGCCTCAGGATGAGACAAGGGGAAGATTCGGCCCTTGGGTGGTGTGGAATCAGGAAGGAGGTCAATAGCGCAATCCCAGGAGCGATGTGGAGGTAATTGTGATGCTTTGGCTTTGCTGAAAGCTTCATAGAGGTCGGCATATTCCTCAGGAAGTCCTGGGACCTCGGGTCTGGGTGTGGTGACAGACACGGCATGCAGGGGGATGAACGATTTGGGCTGAATGCAGTCCTGTTGACATGACGCACACCACTGAATTATCTCTCCACTTCTCCAGGAGATGCTGGGATCATGACGCCGTAACCAGGGCAGACCCAGGATGAGGGGATGAACAGGTGAACTGATGACATAGAACTGTAAGGTTTCTTGGTGAAGTAAGCCAGTTTGCATTTGTAAGTGGTTGGTGATGTGTGTGATGCGACCCTCTCCAATCGGGTGACCATCTAGCGCCTCCATTGCCAAGCGAGAAGTACAGGGTGTTAGAGCAAGTTGGTGTTTGTCAGCAAATTCCCTGGATAAGAAGTAGCCTGCGGCTCCCGAATCTAACAATCCATCCACCATTATCTTCTTACAGCCACTGATTATTTTAACTGGCACTTTAACACACTGTATAGTCTGAATTGGCTCACTCACCATCTTAGTGCTGCTTGCTGCTGGTTTCACTGGACAGAAAGACTTGTAATGACCTGACTGACCGCAATACATGCATAGATGGTTCTGGGCTCGGTGTTCGCGTTCTGCAGGAGTCAGGTGAGTGAAGCCTAGCTGCATGGGCTCAAGATTCCCCATGGATGATGTGGTTGCAGGGGCTGGAATTCGTGCAGGATGGCGTGATCGTATGGTTAAATCCATGAACTCGGTCAAGGAGCGACCCTCGTCGTGGCAAGCCATTTCAGTCTAAAGTGCAGGGTTCAGCCCACGGCGGTATAGGAGTTTAAGCGTATCTTCAACCCAAACGGTCTGTGCGGAGAGCGTGCGGAAAGTTAGTGTGAATTTGGCAGCAGTGTGTGTGTCCTGGGACAAAGTGAGTAGTTGTTTACCTGCACTTCAGCCAGTACTGGAACGCTCGAACACCTTTCTGAAACGTTGCATGAAGTGCTCAAATGAGTGAAAACTAGAACCATCAGATCCCCAAACGGCCGTCATCCATTCCAGCGCTTTACCAGTAACAGGGAGCAAACAAATGCAATCTTACTGTTCTCTGTGGTGTAAAGTGCTGGCTGTTGATTGACAAACAGTGAGCATTGCAGTAGGAATCCTTTGCATTTGTTAGATGTGCCATCGAATTTCTTAGGGAAAGCCAGTCTGGGACTCACAGTGTTGGTAGATTGTTCTGCAGGTGGGCTGGTAACTGGCAGCGTGGCTAATGGCGGCGTGGCTGGCTGAAGATTGAGGCCTTGCAGAAAGCACACCAGATCCTCCGTCAGCGTTGTTAAATGCGTGAGCTGGTGCTGATGTACAGCCAGCTGGCTGGCTTGAGCTGATAACTCCGTAGAGAGCTGAACAATGGCTGCTGGATCGCTTAGTGGCGAAGTCTTCTGTAACAACTAAGATGAATGATGATCCATTTGCAGTTTATTCAGAAACAAGGGCAGTACAGGAATCATAAACCAGAATGCAGGCAAAGGGTCGTGGCAGGCAGCAGACAGGGTAAACAGGGACAGGCAGAGGTACGAGACAGGCGCCAGACAGGGATAAACGATAACAGGCAGGTCAATAGGCAGGCAGCAAGAATCATAGTCCAGAATAACAATCCAATCGATAACAGGCAGACAATCATAATAAATGCTCAGAAATGATAACCGTGGCTGATCTTCGCAATGAACTGTATTGAGAGTGTGTGTAGTCCAAATGAAACTAATACTCCGGTGAGGGCTCCCTCTGGCGGCCCGAGTGATCTGGTGCAGAGGACCCAATCGTAACAGTATATCTGTTACGATAACTGTGTCTGGTAACACTTTATTTTAAGGGTCCAGAATAATACATTAGTTAAGCATTAATTAATGATTAACTTGTTCTCAATTAAGCATTAGTTATGCATGAACACACTAGTAATTAATTATTAACTTTAACATTTCAAGGATCCTGTATTATGCATTTGTTAAATGTAAATAAATTAGCAATTACTCATTAATTTGTTTGCAATTATGCATTAGTAAAGCACACACACACTAGTAATTAATTATTAATTCAGCATATAGTAAGGGCTTATTAGCCATTATTTACAATTTATTAACATTTGAAAGATACATATTTATGGTCTAAAACTAAATATAAGCTATTAATAATGATTAACTGAATGTACAGAAAGTGACTTTTAGCTATTATTTACCATCCAAGTAGCCATATACAGTCATGCTCAAAATTATTCATACCCTTGGTAAATATGACCAAAGAAGGCTGTGAAAATAAATCTGCATTGTTAATACATTTAATCTTTTATTTAAAAATCTACAAAAATCCAACCTTTCATTGGAGAATAATAATTTTAAATGGGGGGAAAATCTCATTATGAGAGAAATGTTTTAATACACATTGCTCACAATTAATCATAACCTTTTATTCAATTCTTTTTGCAACCTCCTTTTCCCAAGATAACAGCTTATTATAGAAGAGTCTTCTTCTATAATGCCTGATGAGTTTGGAGAACACCTGACAAGAGATCAGAGACCATTCCTTCATGCAGAACCTCTCCAGATCCTTCAGATTCCAGATCCATGCTGGTGCTTCTTCTCTTCAGTTCACTCCACTCATTTTCTTTAGTCAAGTCAAGTCAAATTTATTTATATAGCGCTTTTACAATTGGTAATTGTTTCAAAGCAGCTTTACATATTAGAAGCACAGAAAAAAGAGAAGTGGTTAAAAATAAGCTGTACAAACAAGCGTGGTAATATGTAACATATACAAGATGGTGCTACATTAAGCCAATGTCGGCTGACTCCCAGGGGTGGAAAAAACCCCCTAGGAGAAAAACCCAGCGTGCTAACACTGGGAAAAAAAAAAAAAATTCTTTATGGTTCAGTTCAGGGGACTGGGATGATCATGACAGAAGCTTCATTTTGTGTTCAGTGACCCATTTTTGTGTTGGTTTTGATGTTTGTTTTGGATCATTGTCCTGATGGAAGATCCAATCACGGCCCATTATATGAGTACTAACAGGGACAGTCAGGTTTTGATTTTTGATCTGTTGGTATTTGATAGAATCCAAGATGTCCAGGACCTCCAGCAGAAAAAAATAGGCCCACAACATTAAAGATACAGCAATATATTTCATTGTACACATAAGGTACTTTTTACCCGTGTGTGCACCAAACCCATCTTAAGTGTTTGCTGCTAAAAAAGTAATTTATTTATTTATTTTTGTTTTTATTTTTTTTTGCTTCATCTGACCATAGAACATTTGAAAAGTAACTGACACTACTGGAACTTCAAACAGGATGGGTTCTTTATTAAACTAACATAAAATGCCAAATATTGTTTCATAAAAAAAAAAAAAAAGAGCTATCCTTTTACTCTCAAACAGGGAGAACACTGCATAATAATAATACAAAAATAGTAATAAGACAACTCACATTAGATGTTTTTGTTCAGAATGAGTATTTTAAACAGAAAGGAAGAGACCTTTAAACAAACAAATAAGCATGCAACAAAACAATGAAACAAGCAAACTTCAGAGATGCAGCTTCAGCCAAGCCTTAATTGTAGCTATGCTGCAAGGGTAGAAGCTCATCGTTTTCTTTCATTTCTTCAGTTTTTTGCTTTGTTGAAATAGGCAACAATGAATTGCACCTTTTTGCAAATTCAAGGAGCGTATCCTTCCTGGTAAAAACCAGGATCTGCAACTGCAAGCTCTGCAATTGAAGCCATTGAAGCAATAGTTCCTCTGTCCACCCCATGCTGATGTAAGGCTGTAGACATTGTTCCAACTTTTTTGAATGTCTTCAGCACTTCTTTGTACCGTCTGACCACTTCCTCTGGCTTTCTGGCTGAAAATGAGACTAAATAAACATTTAATAAGAAAAGGCAATAAAACTTTCAAGACACCAAAATGGAGTTTTTAGTTCCTTCCCAAATCCATCTCTGGCTGCTCACTGTAGAATTAAACTTCCAAAATCTTACACAATATGAGTAATTTAATGTGAGCTGAACAGAATACTTCTTTTGTGTGGGTGTTTGAATGGAGATTGCAGTTTATTGATTAATCATGCAGCTCAACTTACATACTATGATATAGTAAGAAAAGGAACTCATACTTTAGGAGGGAAAATGCTGCTAATGCTGATGTTTATGTGGACAAAACATATTAAATTCTGATGCTTGTAATATAAATTAATGAATTAATTTAGAGCTGGGTCTTTGCTAGATAGAAGGCAAACACTTGCACTTTTTCCTCATAAGTGAAATTTGTAATATTGGTGTAATTTAGGGTACAAACAATTACCCTAACGATACTGTGGCGATCAGGGCGGGCGAGAGCCGTGAGGGAACGGCGTGAGGCCGGTGGCACGAAAGTTAACGAGCTCCACCTGCGAGGCGCACCGGCCTTGAGTCTCTCACGAAGGAGCTCCAGAAGCATAAAAGGAGGAGCGACGACGGTGAAGGACGAGAGAGGACCAGGCCTGGACTTTATTGTATGTTTTATTATGTTTGTGTGCCGTTACTTTAGTTTTGTATTTGTTTATTTTGAATTAAAGTTTTGTTGAATGTTCACCAGTTCCCGCCTCCTTCTTCCTGTACATACGAACTGCGTTACAGATACCCTAATGTCACAAACACGCCAGGCTCTACCCTCACACAGACACAGCGCATCATCACCTGAGTATTAATCACGCACACTTGCAACCCATCAGCACCCTCATCAGCAGCACCTTAAAAGACACAAGCACTCACAGAGTCACTGTCCGGTCTCGTTGGCAAATACACTTACCTGTGTGCTTACCTCTAAGGACTCCATCGAAGATACTTACCTGTCTCCGGTGTGTTCCCTCGTCTCCACCTTGTCTCCTAGTCCTGCATGAGTTCATCTGTGTCTGCTCCTGGTCCAAGTCTGTCATCCGTCTGCCATTCCTGCAACACAAAGTATCAGTTCCATGTCTATATCTGATCAAACAGCATCAGAATATGGTTGTCAGTCATGTATTTGAGGCCTTAATATGGTTATGTCCACACGCAGTTCAGTTATTTACGAGAGTGACAACCACATTCTGTAACCAAACGCACACCTGTACATTTTTTGAAATGTTGTGCTGTCAGAACGGAACTGGACATTTCAGCTCCAATTTCTCACTGCATGTCTTTAGTAAATCCTGACGGTAGTTTTTTAATGCCAAAAGAGGGATGTACTGCACTGGCGCTAGCAGTAAATCTGGCCTTCGGTGTTCTTTTTCAATATGTATTTGTAATGTTCCTCATTAAAATGTAATCTGCAGTTATTATTTCTAATGTCCCTCACTGTAAAAAAAAATATTTTATGGTGAAGTTAATAGTACAGAAAAAACAAATGTAATTTTTACATGAAAAAGTTAGTTCAGGCAAGAATTAAATTCTACATTAGCACTCAATTTAAGCTTGTAGAAATTAAAGTGTAAATATCAACATTATAAAATTAAGTAAAAACTACTCAACTTTTCTGATACTGGTGTTCCCATCATGCACTGGGCCTTGAATAATTAATGAGGTCGATTTTTTTCTCTGCTGTCATTTTCCAGCTGTTTTATCATTGCTTTTGTGGTTATGTTGAGTAATTTCCCATTTTGTGACATTTGGAGCTCATTTTCTACTCAAAATGCCACATTCACACTAAAAAACAATCCATCAAATGTGACCATCATTGTGAATTGTGTACCAAGTTTTGAGGTCGCATTGTTCAGGTGTTGTGTTACTTTTAATATTTAGATATGGTGTCTATACAATATCTATTGTATTATTTACTTAGATGCTTCTACGTAAAGCATACACTTTAAAAGCATGGTTTAATTCAGTGTTATGTGGTTTGAGTAAAATGTATTGCAAAAGCAACTTTAATTAAGTAGAAATTACTCAACCATTTACTGGCCAAGTTAAAAATTACTTATTTTCTTTGTTAATTTTACTTAACTTAGTTAAGTAGAGCTATGTAATTCTATATTTGAAATTTACTTTAAAATATGTCTGCAAAAACTTGCAAAAGAAAAATTAAGTAAATTTAAAGGTGCCCTAGAATCAAAAATTGAATTTATCTTGGCATAGTTGAATAACAAGAGTTCAGTACATGGAAATGACATACAGTGAGTCTCAAACTCCATTGCTTCCTCCTTCTTATATAAATCTCATTTGTTTAAAAGACTTCCGAAGAACAGGCGAATCTCAACATAACACCGACTGTTACGTAACAGTCGGGATCATTAATATGTATGACCCCAATATTTGCATATGCCAGCCCATGTTCAAGGCATTAGACAAGGAAAGGCAGTATTAACATCTGGATCTGTGCACAGACAAGGTAAGCAAGCAAGAACAACAGTGAAAAATGGCAGATGGAGCAATAATAACTGACATGACATTTTTTACAGTGCTTGCTTCATCATGATCTTATTCATCCTCTGGATCAACAATGTCCCCATTGAGAAGAGTAGCAATGAGGGACATTATAGATGGCAAAGACAGGCGAAGGTGTTCATGGTGGTCAGCTGCTTCATCAGAATAAAGCTGCAGAATTGGCACAGCTGTGTTGAGATGGCAGTAGGATGTAGGGATCACTGCCTGCAAATACATGATTGTTAGAACAATAAGTTTGAATAAAGCTTTGTTTCATGTGTTGTTGACTTGTATATGTATTTATGTCATTATTTTACTCATTTATGTTTCCTGTTGCTGTCAGTAAATAAAATATATTTTATCAATTCATGCATTAATTTATTGTGTGTCTAGGGGGTCAGTAGGAGAGTAACAAAGAAAAAAGGTGTAGATAAATGAAACAAAAGGGCAAGAGCACACATCAATCCTCTGTCCCAGAGAGAAGATGACACCAGATATTGTATAGGATCAAAGAAAGGATTTTTGTAATGGGAGGCAATGGCTCAGGCCTAAAATAATAAACAAAACAATTCACTAACTGATTTTAACGAGTTATAAGTTACCTAATAATGGTCAAACAACAAATAAACAAACTTCCCTCCACTACCTTACTATATAAAAACAGAAACAAAAGCATGTTAAAACAAAAAGAGGCACTCTCCCCCTACAGCTTCCCTCACAAAGGTAATAAACCAGATAAAGGGAAAAAAAGAACACACACACAGACAATACCTTTCTTTTGAAGTAAGACCCTGTAAACACTTTCTATTAGCCACTGCTAACACCAACTAAAATTTCACAATGCCACTGGCCAAACAGACAACTCAACATAGTTCAGTCTGAATCAGGGGAGAAGTGTGTTTACTCCTGCAAGCTCTGAGCTGCTCCAATATACTCCTGGTCTCAGGCACGCTCTCAAAAAAAAAATAAATAAAAAAAAAGTAATATAATGAAGTATCGATCAGCATTTATCATTTCTATTGTGTGTAGACTTGAACATGAACAGACTTGACTATAAGACTCACCGACAGCAGGTTACATTAACAATACACAACAAAGTAACGTGAGGAAGACAATGGCTTTAAATACAAGAACTAATAGAACACATGACTATGACAACCAATGAGCAAGTGACACATGGAACAAGAGAACCAATGACAGAACAGAACTGAAAACCAAATGACCATAAACAACCAATCAGAACATGACACATGGACTAAGGGAGAACATGAGGAGCAAGGGAAGCCTGACACAAACAAGCAACATGAATCAAACTACAAAATAATAGACATGAAATCATAAACATGAACACAAAACCAAAAGATACATGACAGCAGTTAATTCTGGGGTAATCTCAATTTTTAAGTAGTGATACATATATTTTTTGAGTATAAAATCATCAGTCTTCTCCAAAGGCGAGATCTTCGAGCAACTGCTGTATCTTTAACAATGAGCAATCATAAACAAACAAACAAACAAAAAACATAAATATGTGTGTAACACAGTTCGTTAATACGGGAAGAAGGAGGCAGGAACCGGCGAACGTTAAACAAAACTTTAATTCAAAATAAACAAATACAAAACAAAAGTAAAATGCCGGCAGACCCTCGCGGACGTCTGCCAGCCACACAAACATAATAAAACACAAAATAAAGTCCAGGCCTGGTCCTCTCTCGTCCTTCACCGTCGTCGCTCCTCCTTTTATGTTTCTGGAGCTCCTCCATGAGAGACTCAAGGCCGGTGCGCCTCCCAGGTGGAGCTCATTAACTCTCACGCCACCAGCCTCACGCCATTCCCTCACGGCTCTCGCCCGCCCTGCTCGCCACAATGTGTTTGTGTACATCATAGTATGAGGTTATATTAAAAAAAAAAGCATGATGGCAATGAATAATATCTGTGAATAATTCATCAAAATGCATCAAAAAAATGTATTTATTTACTTATTTTGTTATCTATAAACCTTAGGAATGAAACAAGAGTTAAATTCAACAAGAAAAAAAGGAAAACAAAGAGGATTTAAGCCACTTTTGCTTGTCGAAGAAAATGTTTGCATATAAAATAAAGAAATAAACAACATATTTAAGAGATCACGATATTGGGTTTTCGTAATAAAAAATAATATCTTTAAGGATAAATCTGTTGGTCACATTAGTAGTGTAAAAAATAAAAGAACTTAGCTTAACCCCACATTTTTTGGTTATACTACAATCACAAAATAAATGGGCAGCTGTTTCTTCAACAAGACCACAAAATAAGCAAGTTTAATCAATATCAAGATATTTACAGATAGATTAATTAAACCTGTCACTCATATCTTTTAAGTTGTTGTGCCTGTGATAACGTCGTAGTTCACATGATAATGTCAACATGGCGGATGATATCCGGATCGCATTCATACTCAACGAGATCAGGCTATTTATACCTACTCCTTTAGCACTCGATTAGTAAGTACTTCATTAAATAAAGTACTTACTCAGTGAATAGGTGGTTTCAGACGCAGCCACAGTTTCTTCAGATACCAGTCACATTCCCCAAAATGTCTGAGGATGTAGTGCGAGTTCCCTTTCGAAAGGGAACTGTAAGTGCTGACATGTGCAGGCAAATACCAAGATTGTTAAAAAGAGGAGGCGGCAGACCAGGAAAAACAAAGATCTCAAAACAATGATCTCAAATTAATAACAACATAAGTAAACTAAACATAACGTCCCCACTTTATATTCAATGTCTCCATGTCTTCTGTTACGAGATAATGTTTCTGTTTCTTTTGTATCAGCAGATTATTTCACAGATTCTCTTGTATATACAGTTTATCACATGGTTCATACAGGTGAAGGGTTGGATTCTGGAATTCACTGCCACTTCTTTTGAGTGATTTATAATCAAGTTATCATCAACATTTATCCTTCTAAATATTAAAATTATTTGAATAACTTCTTTAAGGTATGTCACTTTAGAATACTGATCCTTCATTAATGAATAACTCCACAGGAACAAATGAGTAATGCATTATTAACACTCTAGTAACTACTATTAACTAACAAGTAACTCTGATGAATGAATTAGTAAGTAATAGTGCTCAGTTGAAGGTGGTAGTTCACTATTAACTAATCAGTAACTACTGTTTTTCATTCCTCCCAGAGAACTACTAAGAACTACTATATACATGTTCATAATTAATGAGAATAATGCATAATGTATAATGTATAATTAATTGTAGAGTAAAGTGTTACTAAATGCTTCAGAAGGAATTACTAATTCTTTGGATCAGTATTATAAAGTGAGAAACATGATAACTCTCTAGTAACTACTGTAGTCATTGTAAACTTTTGATGTTTTTGTATGTTTTTGTACAGTAATTCCTTATGATATTGTGACGACCTCTGCTGTTGGTCTTGGGTATTGCTGCTTGGTGCCTTCTACTAAATACTGAGCAAAGGGTCTGAATACTTAGACTTAGAATACTTAATACTTAGACCATGTGATATTTCAGTTTTTCTTTTTTAATAAATCTGCAAAAATGTCAACAATTCTGTGTTTTTCTGTCAATATGGGGTGCTGTGTGTACATTAAGGAGAGAAAAAAATGAACTTAAATGATTTTAGCAAATGGCTGCAATATAACAAAGAGTGAAAAATTTAAAGGGGTCTGAATACTTTCTGTACCCACTGTATATATATATATATATATACAGATTGTATGAATTAACACATAATTTCCTCTGTTTTTCAGTGTTGAATGATAGACATCATGAATGTGACGTGTGCAGAGATTCGGACTGAAGACGGGTTTGAGTTCAGAGTTTCTTCTGACAGATTCACTCAGTTCAGTGAGTTTGAGTGTGAGCAGCTCTGGTACTCAAAGGTGTGTGTTTCTGTCAGACTACATGATCACACACACACACACACACACACACACACACACATTACATGAATGTTTTTCATTTAATCAGGTTGATCGTCTGATAGCAGATCCATCGAATCCTCACAGACTGATTGATCCTGTTATTTCTGCCTCATCCGATCGTCTCGTCACTTCATACTGCGTTGATGAACTTCTTCATGAGATCTACTGCTATACTTCAGGAGTAAATGATTTCTCCCTCAACATCACAATTACCTGTTTTCAAATGGAAATGATAATGCTCTCACCTGTAGAGAGGAAGGGCATGAGATAAACTCATACATCATTGAAACCCTAAAATATGTTGCTGTAATGCTTCTTTCATTTCAGTTGAAAATGGAGACCGTGTTCAAAGGTGAGAGAGACACTTCAGTAAAACACATCAATCTGTCCTGATTCAGATCAAACTCTGTGTTGAAGTGAATATGTCCTGATTCAGATCAAACTGTGTGTTGAAGTGAATCTGTCCTGATTCAGATCAAACTCTGTGTGGAAGTGAATCTGTCCTGATTCAGATCAAACTCTGTGTGGAAGTGAATCTGTCCTGATTCAGATCAAACTCTGTGTTGAAGTGTATCTTTCCTGATTCAGATCAGACTCTGTGTTGAAGTGAATATGTCCTGATTCAGATCAAACTGTTGAAGTGAATCTGTCCTGATTCAGATCAAACTCTGTGTTGAAGTGGATCTTCTGTAAGTGAATCATGATGATTGTGAATGTGTTTTTCAGTGAGGAATGAAACTGCAGTGACTCCAAACTCAGGTGAGTTTCAGCTGATAAACGTGTGTCTAATTCACTAATAAAACACTGATTCAGATCTGATTCAGACTCAATCCAGTTTGAATGTGAACAGGCCTTTGTTTTCTGTCATATTGTCTGAAATTTGTGATCATTGTGTGTTTTAAAGATGTTCTGGATCATAGTTATTGATCAGATGATTTGATATTTGATCACTTGTGTAGATCAGTTGTGGTGGCTGTTTGCTCTCTTCATCCTCATCTTCATCATCTTCATCTGTTTCATGCTGCGTAAAAGGATCTTCAGGTGAGTCCAGACTGATCTTTTCTAACATCATACTTCAGTCTTTACATCTGACACTGTAGTTCACAAGAGCTCATGTCATCATCAATCACATTTTCATTCATTTTATTAGATTATTTTATGAATCTGTCACATTGAACATCTTTCTAGAGTATGAATTCATACATGTGACCCATGCTGGCAAAATTAGTCACAATGAGCAGATTTTCAAAATGAGTTGTTTATATAAAAAACCCTTCAAAATATTGGTAAAAATTATTGTTAGTGGAATCAGACAAAAAAACAAAAAAAAAAGACTGAGCTACACCTGTTTGAAGTACAAAGTCAGCAAAGTCAGTTTTGAGAAAAAGTTTTCTTAAGGTTCCAAAACAAAATCATCTAGAAACCAAAGTATGCAATAATAATAAGTGTCAGAGTGTTTTCAGAGGGAAGCGCGGTTCATCCGTCAGTGCGAGGATGATCCAGAACAGGTAAGTGAATCAAACTGAGAGAAACACTTGAACTGAGTTTCATTTCAGAGGTGAATTAGATGGATGATGAAGTAACCTACAGCTGATACAGATGAATCTGAACTCAATCTGAATGTGTTTCACACAGGGATCTGGTGAAGGTTGTATCTGATGATCCTTGTTCACAGCAGGAATCTGAAACGATTCAGAGTCCAGATGATAATCAACATCTGATGCTTTGAAGCAACATCACGGCTCATTTTTAATATGCACTCGCCTTACAGCACCTTGGTTTTCCTTCACAATGAGGCACAAAGTTGATTTCCAGACCCTTCACTGCCTCTGTTCCTCTCTGTTGAGATGAGCTGCTGACCTCCATACAATCTGCTGAAACTCTCATAACATTAGAGAAGCCTATTTTATCATTAAATTCAGTCAATAAATGTGTGTTTGTGTCTTTTTAATGTGTGCTGACACGTATCGCTGTTGAACCGTTCATCTCTTCCTCTTTACTACTAGTTACAGCAGCAAATAAACATGAGTGAACATCAGAAGGAATCTCCTAAATGTCCTGAACATCTTTCCCGTTTCTCAGAAACTTAACTTCAACACTTACTGTCCTAAACCAGCACTACGCAGTGCATGCTGGGAATTAACCTAATCCTGACACAAAAAGTTTTTAAGCAGTAAGATTTTTTTTATGACTATGATCCCTTTACCCATCCTCACTGTAGTTTCTGACTGTTTCACCTGAGAGTCTGAGCCGATGAACGAGGCAAACATGTTTCTGCCGATTATGTTTCCAGAGGGTCTTTTCCCAAATCCAGTTTTTCAATGATACATCAGTTTTGATACTCACTAAAGTAGCTCTAATTCAAGTTATTGTTGTCTTTATTAGGAATGAGCAGCTCTGAAAGCAGAAGGTATTATAACTAAAGAACGTGTTTCGTTCAAGTCACTTTTAATTAATTATCATAATTACAACATGACATGAAAGCATGAATATCACATAACTTTTATGACTTCTATGAGTCTCTATTGAACCATAACTAGTTTATTGTCTATAAAGATTATTTGTATGTTATTTGTTTGTTTCTCACTTGTGGACTTTCAGCTCGAGGGCGCCCTCTGGGGGAATGAGACAGACATTACATGTGAACTCACTAATGCTCTCAACACACTATTTTGGGTAAAAATAAAAACAATTCCCTGTGTAACAGAGGCCAGGTAGCATGTAAACCTCACTTGAGGTTTCAGCCTTTAGCCTCCTTGTTAGAGCGTCCGACTCCCATGCCGGAGACCCGGGTTCGAGGCCCGCGCAGAGCGGGGCGAGTAGGACCTGGATGAGGGGATGCATTTGTAATGCAGCTCACGCTAGCCATGAAATCCAGAATCAGGTCATTGAAATAACAGGCACTTTAGTTACCGAAGAAATCATCAGAGAAGAAGGAGATGCACTTTATTCAATCAAAGTTGATGGATGCAGTGACCGAAAAATGCCAGCATTTGTTTTGTTGATGACAACTTTGAGGTTAAAGAATGTCTTTTATTTGTCGCCACTGCAGCTCACGCTGAAACGATAATTGCAGAGCTCACCCCGGCTGGCCTCGACACTGACAGAGATCTCGGCCAGGTGTGTGACGGAGCAGCAGTCATGTCGGGAAAACTTGGGTACGTACAAAAACATTTACAGGACAGACTAGGCCGAAACATTTTGTTTTAACCACAAACTACATCTAGTGGTTGTTCATGCAGTGTCAGCTCAAATTGAAATTCAAGACTTTTTTGTTTGTGATCTACTTTACAATTTCATCAAGCCCATGATAGCAGTTCATTACAAACAAAGCTTTTCTGTATCTGTAGTGGATTTCGTAAATGTTGTTGTGCACTATAGCAATTGTTTCCGTTACATGTTGGGGGATTTTTTGGTATAAGTAACTTAGTGTTTATAAATAACTTTGCATTTATAAATAAATTTTAGTGTTTATAAATAACTTTGTCACCTGCCAAGTTTGAATTTTTCTGTCGGTTTGGGTTTGCCCACCCTTAGAATTTGAATGCCCACCCTATCAGTATTCTGTGTTGTTTGGATTGTGATGAATGATATTAGGCTATATAAACAACATTGACTTAAAGTGATAGTTCACCCAAAAATGAACATTTTCCCACGATTTACTCACCCTCAAGCCCTCAGGTGTGACTACCTTCTCTTAGACTACCTTCTCTCAGATGAACACAATCTGAGATATATTAAATGTAACAGAGTTAGGGTTTAATTTAGTTTTATTGTGAATTCTTATGAATTCAGCAGCGGTTAACTGCATGTTTTACTGGTGCCCTCTTGTGGTTTGTGTGAGAACTGCAGGTAAAAATGTTCTTAAAGGCGGAGATGTGTATTGCATGCTGTGTGTGTACACTGCCCTCCAAAAGTTTGGAAACGCCCTAGAAAAGTGGGGTTTTGGATAATATTGGCATGAATCCTTTTTAATTTGTGATAATTTTGCACTGATAAGGGACAACACAAACGTGAATTTTCGATTCCTCAAAATATCCAGCATTAGCAGCTATCTGACCTAAACTTGTTGAAACTATTAAGGTGTGCTGACCCAAAAACCTTTTACAAACCTGGGCCAAGTTTAAACCAGTAACCAGCAACACAGCTGGCTGTCTGACTTTGACATGTATATATTGCCATTATTATGTAATCAAAATGTAAATTATTATTGCTGGTCTTCAATGATAATGTCAAGTTACTGTAATGCATTTGTTACAGTCTGCTGGTGTATCAAACACATGACGAGGAAGATAACAGTTAATCAAATCTTTCTTTCGGATACTTTCACCCACTCATCTGCTGTTGTAGGGCACTGGAAAAGAGAATAACACATTTGTAAATAAACAATGAATTAATCATTTTCTGCAGGACTCTACTACTTGAGGAGGGTGAAGGTGATGACAGAGGTGATGATAAAGAGCAGGAGAAAGAAGAGGAAGAACAAAGAGAAAGAGGTCGAGCCTAAAGTAGAGAAAATGCATCGTAAAAGAAGATATTCGTCTGATTCTGCTCAAGCCCAAGACCTTGCCATTCTTGGGGCCATAAATGAAACTCTCAAAGTTCTGATAGAGAAGCACTAGCAGAATCAGCAGCCACCCAAGAATGACGGCATATATACGTTTTGCCAGTATATAGAGCAACAGTTATGGGCAATTGAAGATCCACACCACCTACAATATGTTCAGTTCCAAATTCATCAAATTCTGTATTCTCCTCGCCCCTCTTCCAGCCAATATGCTGCGCCATATTTACAGCCGCTGTAGTCCCCAAATGTATTTTCAAACTGTATTCAGTTCCATGGTGTACACAGAGATTTAAAGTAAGCATTTAATTTAATTTAAATAGTTAAGTTAGTTATTGTTTTTATACTTGTCTCATTCCAAAAAAAAAAAAAAAAAATGTTTTGTTTCCAAACTTAGAAACTGTAAAATTATCTTAAAGGAATCTACCAGCATTATAAATGCAGCTCTTATAGTTCTTTATATGCAGATCGAGAAGGAGGCAAACAACACGCATTTATATTGCGTGCATAATCAGAAAAACGGAACGGATACCTATATTTTCTTTGCAATAAGGTAATTATATATCGACATATATCAATTAAACCAAAGTTGTGAGGAATGCCTACCTTCAGATATCTTTCTTTAAGAACCTCATAGATGGCTCTGCATGTTTCTGGAATAAGCTCACTTAAAGTTGAGCGTCCTATCAGAAAAGTGTAGCGCAGACTACGAAATTATTCCCCTGTGTAATAAAACTATAAAAAAAAAAAAAAAAATACATAAAATGCTTTTATAATTGTAATACTGATATTTTCAAACTATATCTAGTACAAAACTGATGGAAGATGAAACATATGCTAGGCCTATTACCTTCTGCCAAGAAACAAACAGTAACCATTAGATGTTCATCTGGTGAAATGGCATCTCTGTAGGCTAATTTGTGTTTTGCGTTTGAATTATTGGTGTCACCATCTGAATTAGACACTGAAACTGATTAGGGACCAATCTAGCAAACTTTTGAAAGCTTTGAACGTCTTAACAATCTAAATCCAACGGCCAACTTGTTTGTTGGTGTTTGTTGGCGTTTGTCGGTGTGGTGTGAATTGAAGCAGGTGAGAACCAATGAGCGTTTGATAGCAGTGCCGTAAACCATATTGATTCTGGAGGGCGCGACTTTCAAATTTGAATCATAATGAGTGCGGGCTTTGATCGAAACGGTCGCTGCTGAGAATGAAGATGAAGATCGCCGGATAAAGGGGTGAATTTGGATCTGTTTCTTATAAACATATGGATTCTAAAGATTTGGAGTACAGCGAACAATGTGATTTGTGAATTTATGTTGTGCTTTGGTGTATCTTATGGTTGTGTTTTAACAAAGATTTTAGAAAGTTGTATTAGTGAACAGTTAACATGTTATTTGAACACAAACAGTATTGTTTATTAATCAATCTGGGTTCTGCAAAAAACACAGCACTACAACAGCTGTTTTGAATGTTATAAATGATACTGTGGGATCAATTGATAATGGTGATTTCTGTGCCTCTCTTTTTATTGATTTATCTCAAGCTTTTGACACGGTAGATCACGAAATATTGCTGAACAGATTGAAAAGCGTTGGTTTATCAAGTTATGTTATTCTTTGGTTTAAAAATTATAAGTGGAGGAACTCTACTTATACGTGTACAAATTGAAGGTGTCATCAAGCTCAGTGTCTTCCAGCCCAGAGACGAGTCCTGTGGAGATTGTTACAGCTCCACTATCCTCCAAATTGTCCACCTCTGGCTGCATCAATCTCAATCACACTTGATGCGTCAGTCATGAGAGTTATGGAGTCTGACAATAAAACATCACCACTGCCTGTTGAAGTGCTTCTCCCTACATAAATGAGTTCTGGCTCTACATTCTCAGTCAACAGAAGGGATTGGCTGGTTCGTGTGGGAGACCTGAAATCTCGCACGTTTCCTCCTCTCTGTGCAATTGTTTCACTGTTGAAGTTGAACTGTGTGTCTGAATGTGTGTCACTAGCTAAGACTTTCTTCTTGGTTGTCAAGTAAAAACGTGAAACTGATAAATTTCTCCAACTGTAATGTTTGTCTATTGTTTGCTCCTGAAAGTCTGTTACATCGACCACAAAATCTGTGAAGCTTCCCATGGAACATTTCTCATCAGGAAAAAACAACTTGGCACCCTCACCTTTTTTTGTTCGGACCCGAGTAAACTTACCTTCTCGAAACTGAAGCTCAAGAAACACCTCCACATACCTCTCCAAAGGCCCTCCCTTCTGCTGCAATTTATTTTGATCAAAGCATTGTGTGATAAATATTATTATGTTTGATCAATGTTTAAGTGATGAATTTGATCAAAGACTGAAATACTGTCAGAGAATGAAAATCTGCTATAGAGATCTTCAGGTTTCTAAAGTCAAATCAAAGTTTCTCATAATACGAGTAAATATTGAACAAGTGTGAAAGGACACTTGACAAGGTCAATGAATTCATGATGTTGACAGTATTTGTGTGGAGTGAATCATATGAATCAGATTGACAGGTCTGAGAGATTTGATTCACACATCTGTTTATTTCTCACACTTTCCTCCATCGTCTGATTCCAGCACTGAGCTTTAACAAACACACACTTCAATCATATTTCATCTACAGTCTGTCATTAATGTCCTTATCAAAGATCTTTTTCAGTTCATGATGGAGATTAAGCTGTTTAGATTAGTAATAAACTATAAGATACATCAATCATTTTGAGCTTTATCAATGAGGCATATGTTCAGAAATATGTTGTTTTGATCATCTGACAGACACTTGTATGAGGAACTGAATCTCTTCTGGAGTATTTGATGAAGCTCTGATCTTCTGAGGTGTAGATGAGCTCAGATTCACTGATGAATGTCAGAGAAACTCATTTCTGACTGTGATCTGAATCTGAGAGGAGACGCAAGAGTCTCATTCTTCATCTGCTCCATTACATGTATCGATCCAAACTCTCAATAGCTTCCTGTTTTGAGTATTTTCTCCATTCAACTGGTATCTCACCATCTCCCTCAAATGTTTTATTGTAGTATTTTTCCAGATGTTTCTGGAATCTGCACACAAACCACTTCCAGTAGAGCAGTTCAGAGAAATCAGGAGTGATGCTCCAGTCTGCATAAACTCCTCCTGCTCTTCTGTATTCATTATATTTAAAACTTCCATCTGATGTATTAAACCTCTGATCACTTGCCACTAAATTTGTGCAAATATCAGTACAGAGATTCTGTGTTAAACTGTAATATATGCCATTAATTCCAGTCACTCTGTGGAAAGGAACACAGTGATCTCCATCATGGTTTTCTATGGTGTTGGTGCAGATGACTTCACAGAACGGACACTGAACCCAACAGCACTGACAGAAGAAATCAATCAGAAGCTCATCTGCTCTGAACCTGAGGTCCAGTACTTCATCAAATGTCTCAGTGTTGAATCTCCTGCTGATCTCAGACATTATAGCATGAAGTTCTCTTCTCATCACATCTTCTAGGAGGCTGAAATCATCAACATCATCATGTTTGACTCCACTGAGGTCTTTTTCAGAGAAGATCAGCTCATCTGAGATCTGCTGTGTGAAACTCTTCAACCACAAACCTCTGTTCTCTTGAACATGTTCAGTAGATACATGTGCTGCTTTCATGAACTTCTGCTGCAGGAGTTCAATGTTCTCCTTCATCTTGGGTAAAACACTGACACTGAACTTATCAGAGATGTACCGACTGACTTCATCTCTGATGAAACTTTTGAAGTGATCTCTGGGATTACGAATGTAGTTCATGTATTTGTCAAAATCCTCTTCTGCCAGTGTCTTCAGGATGTGTTTCTCCAGATTTGATCTGTTTCCATTCAGTGATTCACAGTTTGATCTCATTTCATCTGTCAGATCTCTGGCAGTCTTCTTGTAGACGCTCTGCTCAATGGGCTCTTTCAGTTTCTGACAGATGATCTCCCCAAAAACAGCAGCTGATGTTGCTCCATGACAGTATTTCTGGAAAATACTATAGTACTCTTCTCTCTTCTTCTCAACATGTATTACAGGATCATTAACTTCTCTGAACAGTCTGTGTTGGTCAGTGATCATCTTGTTTGATCTCTTACAGATGGAAATAACCAAATCCATGAAGAATTCATTCCTGAACACATATTTCACTTGTTCTTCCTCATGTTCTGTTACTCTCCTCTTGATGTAATCTGTGAGTTGATGAATGTAGCTGATGTTGTAGCCCATCTTTGAAATGTTAAATGACTGAATCATTCTGTCTGTCTGCTGAGCAACATCTGTGACTAATGATCTGATTTGAGCTTCATCATCTTTAGATAGAAATAAACCATACATCTCTATAGCTGATCTGTAGACATTTATGAATCCACTGGATTTCTTTACCTTCACATAATATGAATAACTGGGCACAGTGAAAATATCCCTGCTCTCTCTCCAGTGATCTACAGAAACACTTTCATAGACGTCACTGAGGATCTCTCTCACATCTCTCATTACATCAATGTCTCTGATTTCAGGAGCGTCTCTGATGATCTTCTTCACACTCTGTTTCCAGAACAAATCAAACTCTTTCTTCAGTGTTTCTTCATCATTTGTTTTGTCTCTGAGTTTTAAGGCGAGTTCTTTGCTCTTTTCATAGAGAGTGTTTTCATGATGTTTCCTCTGAGCATCAATCTTTTTCTTCAGTTCTCGCTGATGAAGAACCTCATTTAATCTCCTGTTTGTTTCTCTCACAATGTTCTCCTGAAGCTCTCTGATTTTGATTTCAAATGATGTTTTCCACTGAATCAGTATATATTTATCAATGTTTTTCTCAAAGAACTCTGACATTGATTTTTCCACTTCTTCGCTTGTCTTCTTCAGTTCTCTGTGACGATCAGTTTCCTCAACCTCATGAATCACTTCATTCTCTATTTTGTTGTGTAGTTTGTTCTCAGTTTCCATCATGGCACTGTGAAGACTCCAGGACCACTTGCTGTATTCAGTCTCCAGTTTCCTGTAGGCTGAGACCTTTTGGAGTTGAAACAAAAATCATTCAGTAAGCAAACTTCAGAGAGTAGATTTCTTAATTTTCAGAGTTTGGTAAGTTTCTCTGGGTTATTATAACTAAAAAAACTACTAACAGGAGAAACACTAAAGACCAAAGTGTCATGAAGACTCACCTGTAGTGACGGATCAGTTTCAGAGCAGATCTTCCTCATCATCTTCTCTTCCTCTCGTTCATATTCCTCTCTCCACTCCACTCGTCTTCTCTTCAGTTCTTCTTCAAGGAGTTTCAGTGTTTCTTCAGAAGTCTTTTGTTGATCTTCTCTCATGTTTCTTTCTTCTGTCAGTCTCTTCTCTAAATCCTCTAGTTGTTCTCGTCTCTCTCCTTCTATTTTCTCTTTCTCTCTGATTATTCCCTCCATTTCACTCTCAAGTCTCTGAATCTGTTCATCACGGTTCTGATTTTCTCTCTCTGTCCTTTTCTTATCTTCTTCTTCTCTTATTTCTCTCTCTTTATGATTCTGTTTTTCTTTCTCCATCATTATCTTCATTTTTTCTTTATCTCTGATTATTCCCTCCATTTTACTTTTCAGTCTCTAAATCTGTTCATCTTTTTCTCTTCTTTTCTCATCCTCTTCTTCTCTTCTCATCTTTTCCTCTAGTTTCTGTTTCTCCCATTCCTCTCGTTCTTTCTTCATCTCCTCACACATCTTTTCCTCTCTCTCATCTTTCTCTTTCATTTCTCTTTTATATCGCTCTTTGCTCTCATTAAACTCTTCTTCTCTTCTCTTTCTCTCAGTGTCAAGATTCTGTCTTTCATTCTCTAATCTGTTCATCAGTCTGTCTATTTCAGTGTCGTATTTGATCTGCAGTTTTTCCTTTTCTTTCTTCAAATTCTCTTTTTCTTGTCTCATTTCCTCTATTTCATGTTTGAATGTCTCTCGTTCTCGTCTCATCTCGTCTCGTATCTCTCTCTGATGTTTCTCTTCTTTTCTTATTTCTCTTTTATATCGTTCTTCTCTCATTAAATTCTTCTTCTCTTCTTTTTCTCTCTTTGTCTTGATTCTGTCTTTCTTCCTTCATCATCATCTTCATTCTCTCTTTCTCTTCTTCATGTTTCTTCATCAGTTCTTCTCTTTCTCTGACTCTGTCCATCAGGATCTTCATCTGTTGTTCTTGTCTTTCTCTCTCCATCTCTCTGAACATCTTACATGAGTAGAAACTCCCTCCGTTCGCTCTCACCATGTTGTCTATCTTCTCCAGTAGATCAGACACCTGTGTTCGGTCTCCAGTCTGATTATTATTGAACACATGGAATCTGTTTCCACACGCTTCAATCAGGTTTCTGATCACAGATCCAGGTTTTCCAAAACACTGTTCAATAGTTTTGTTCTTCAGGAAATCTCCTCTGGTGAAGAGCACCATGGTGAACATTAAAGATTTCTCTCCAAACATCTCTTGGATGATCTTTACTGATGTTTCCTCATGTTTAGTGAATCGTTGTCCTAAATTGAGCACAATGATGAACACATGTGGTCCAGGCAGGATCATGGAGATGCAGTGTCTGATTTCTCTCTGGATCTCCTCATTACTCAGTTCAGTATCAAACAGTCCTGGAGTGTCGATCACAGTAACGTGTCGGCCGTTGATTTCAGATGATTCTCTCTGACTCTCTTTAGTCACTGACTCTTGAGATGTTTCTGCTGTAAACGCATCTCTTCCTAAGATTGTGTTTCCTGTTGCACTCTTCCCAACTCCAGTTTTTCCCAGCGGCACAATCCTCAGATCATCTGTGTTTTCTCTTGAACCTGAAAATCATATTGAAATGTAAGAAAACATGACGAGATCAACAGGGGGATCATGGTAAGATGAGCCACTTTTCAATTTAAAATGTTTCAGTTCTTCTGCAAAAACACAAATGTATAAAACACTATTATAGAATAAATCTATTGTAGAATTTAAGTTTTAGAGTTTTAGTTCAGAATTTAGTTTAAGACCCAAACTGATTTTCTGGTCATTACCTTGTGACAGTAAATGTGTCTCTAGTGAGTCGATTTTCTTCTTCATCTCTTCATATTTCATCAGTTTTTTCCATCTGTGCCTCCAGAAATGTCTCTGTGGAGTAAAACTCTCCTCTGTTTTCTTCCAGCATCTTCTCAATGTTCTCCATCAATGTGGACACTTGTGTGTTGGGACCAAAGAAATGATGTCGTCCTCCAAATCTCTCAATGACAGACTGTGTTTCTTCATTGAGTTCTTCTGTCTGATGCTCTGAATTCTGCATTATGAGGACCATCATGTGTTCGTTGATTCTGGAGCTGAAGATCCTCTGGATCTCCTCCATTTCTGCTTTGTCTTCATTATTGAGTGGAGCATCAGGAATAATGAGGAGGAAAACATGAACTCCAGGATGACAGAGAGACACACAGTGGAGAGCCTGACGCATCACTTCCTCCTCTGAGAGACGAGTGTTGAACAGAGCTGGAAGATCCACCAGACTGATCTGACGTCCATGAAGATCCACGTCTGATCTTCTGTCTGTCTGCTGCAGGATCAGCTCTGATATGGAGGATTTTAATGTGCCGTCACTCCCACACACAACCAGATTCAGCTTCACACCCTCTGAAACTGATAGATGAAGAAGAATATAAATTACCCATAATTCCCACATTCTTCATCACTTCATGCATTTATGTAGGTAAAGACTTACAGTTAGGAGGTTGTTCTTTGCTCCATCTTCTCCTGCGAGGAGGAATCGCTGTATGAAACAAAAGTCTTACATTATATTTGACTCTCATCATAATCAGAAAACATCATCTTTGAACAAATCTTTGAAACAAGAGAAAGTGTGAGATGCTGGAAAATCACTTCAGAGAATCAATCATCTTCATCAGACTTGAGGAAAAGAGAATAATTTAGCTGATTTTCACTGAGTATGCAGTAAAGAAATTAATATCCTCAGATGTTATGTATATTTCAGATGTTATCTATACTCTTGTCTCTGCATATAAATGAAGCCATTCAAGAGTTTTAATTCTATTGACAATGTAATAAAAATGTTCTTGAAGAATCAGTTTAAACTCTGATCTGATTCTCACCTCTGGTGTCAGTGTCAGACATGTTCAGATTTTATTCTCTCCTTCGTGTCTTTCTTCAGTCTTCAGCTGATCATTTTCTGTGACTCCTGACGTCTGTCTCTTCATCATACTGTAAGAGATTTTAGTGATTTTCAAACATTAACACAGTCCATGATCATTTGTCCAGAGTAAGTAAAGCTCTTGTGCCTGTTGTTTGTTGTTCAGTTTTCTGTTTGACTGGCTTAAACTGTGCATCTCAACTAGTAGAACATGAAGATCTTCCTGCTGTGGGTCACAGATTTGATTGAACTAACACACTGAAAACACTAATAATATATGGTAGAAATAAGTCACTTTAAGAAAGATTGAACTCAATTATTGTAATGATTAAAATAAATGTAAGAAAGTGTGTTGAACATGATGTGAAGCTTCAATCTCTACAGGCTGAACTTGTGCAGATTTTCTGCATCATGTTTCTGCTCCAGCATGTTCAGCTAAAGATCATGAACTGAAAACGCGGTACATCACCGCAGTAAAGATAGTTTGCGGTTTCATATTCAGATTTCTTTTGGCTATAAATAAGCAGTGTGCTGTCATAGACGTGCAAATGAAACAGAATATCGTTCTCCATGATTTGTGAATTAAGGTGACGCTGTCCTTTGTCCTTTTTTTTTCGTAGCGACTCTTAATTTTATAATGGCTATAGCTCCAAATGTTGGACACTTAGAGGAATGAAACTGGTGTCATCTTCACCAGCTTGATCTGTGAATTTTTTCACAGCAAAGCTCTTGTCCGTAAACCCCTTGGTAAGTCCGCCAGTAAGCAATGTGAAAGAAAGGCGTTCTTCATGTTTAACGTCTATTACCAATGAACACGCAGACTGCTGGAATAAAATAACATTGTTCTAGGTCGAGAGTCTCCGTCTCAGTTTTGGTAAGCTGACCCATCCCTGAGTCATGTACATCACTTTTCTGATCTGTGAAAACTTTTACATTTTAGTACGGGTCAGCTGACCCTTCCCTGGGTCAGTAACATCACTATTCTGATCTGTAAGTTTTCACAGATCAAAATAGCGATGTTAGTGACCCAGGGAAGGTCCCGTACTGAACTGTGAAAGTTTTCACAGATCAAAATAGTGATATTTGTGACCATATATACATATATATATATATATATATTATATATATATGTACCATATTATACAAAAAACGGGGGGCAGAGCAAAGAGAAACACGGCCACGAGATAAAATGCTATTGTGAAAGTTTTCACAAATCGAGCTCGACCTAAAACAATGTTATTTTATTCCAGCAGTCTGCGTGTTCATTGGTAATAGACGTTAAACATGAAGAACGCCTTTCTTTCACATTGCTTACTGGCGGACTTACCAAGGGGTTTACGGACAAGAGCTTTGCTGTGAAAAAATTCACAGATCAAGCTGGTGAAGATGACACCAGTTTCATTCCTCTAAGTGTCCAACATTTGGAGCTATAGCCATTATAAAATTAAGAGTCGCTACGGGAAAAAAACCTGATTTCGGCCCAAAGGACAGCGTCACCTTAATTCACAAATCATGGAGAACGATATTCGGTATTATTTGCATGTATATGACAGCGCACTGCGTATTTATAGCCAAAAGAAATCTGAATATCAAACCGCAAACTATACTGCGGTTAAAGACCGCGTAAATATTCATGCATCTCGACACTGAACACTGACACACACAGATCTGTTTCTGTGACAGAACTGATGTTCCTGCTGCTCATAAAATAAACATGTTTAAGTGTATCTGATTACGAGTATTTATAAGGAAATGAAATGTGATACCTGTCGTGTTCATCTGCTTATACGTGTCTGGATGCCATCATGTCATCAGGAAGAGATCTGTATGTGTGGATGGAGTCAGTCAGTGACGTTACAAAGAGAAAAACCTGTTTCTCTCTGTATACTAATTTAACGTCCCGTATTGTTTTGGGAGGATTGTTGTCCTTTCTCTCTCTCTCTCTCTCTCTCTCTCTCTCTCTTCGCCATATCATCTCACAGATCCTGTGATGCTAGTGGGAGCGTATAAAGACCCGGATATGACAGCGAGGCTGAATCCAGCTTCTTATTCGCAGCTTCTTATTGACGCTATCCGGTCCATCTTAAAAGACGCGACGCTTCTGCGTTTGTAGCTTCTTATTCACGCTCAATTTAGGGACAGTGCGTTTTTTCTCTTTTTCGCGCTTATTGTGTTGCTTATTGTGTCTATTTTCAGAATTAAAGGAAAATAAACTATTTTGAAATGCAAATAACACTGATATATCAGCGAAAATAGGGTGCAAAAATATAAAGGCACATACAATATAATTATAGTATTCTTTGTTTATTGAACGTGTCATCAGCTCAACTTGAAGGACCATGTGGTTTTTCTCTTATTCACGCTTTTTTTTTTTTAATTAGCTACTGGTAGCTACTGTGTACACTAATTATTATACTGTATTTGTAAGTTTAAAACCCCTGTAAATTATTCATTCAGCTCTCTTTTAGAGAGATCCTTTTCCTTAGATTTTGACTGGTGTGTCATCAGCTTTGCTACCAAATGTCATTGTTAAACGTATTGAGAAATCTGTCTTTGTTTTGAGAACTGAACTAATGGTTTGGGAAACTGGGGCAACTTAATCACTTCCCAGCTAACACAGTTACGTTGTGACGCATAGCTGTCAACCCTCCCGTTTTTTCCGGGTTTCTCACGTATTTTAGCTCTTTTCCCGCTGTCTTCCCGTTTTAGTATTTTCCCGTAAAATATCCCGTATTTTTACGCTCTGATTGTGTTAACTCAGAACACGCAAGTATCTGTGTGAAGTGGCTTGCACTTGACCACTGGCGATGCACGTATGCATGCGCCGAACGCGTCTTTCCGCGCTCATGGAGTTTCTTTGAAAGGCTCACGGGAAATGTAGTATATAAATCGTAATGGACATCGGGAGAAATGGGAACACGTCACGGGGGCAACGCGATGCGACTGCAAAGGGCACTTTCACTTTCACGATCAAAGTGCACGCCATTGATAAGCATTGTAAATGCAGTATTACAGATTAAACGCGTCTCCTCTCGTGCGTCCTCCTCACTGGACGAGGCAATATCACTTTCGTTTCACTTTCAGATATCTCTTTTATAGATGCCATCAATGCTTTTACCTTTCTAGATGTATTTACCGAAATCAAAACAGTCCATAAACTATTATCCTCACGAAAACTTCAGTCAAGCCAGCTTGCGCGTCAACCTGAGAGATCAGCCTTCAAATTTTTCAGTTTCTGAACGGGCGGTTTGGCTTGATTGACATTATATACCATCGACCTGTCCTAAAACGTTAGCACGCTTTGATCGATGGTTTGGAGATCCTGTGTTTCTCCGTTCGAGAGCGCATTTCCGTTGATTGTTTACGAAAGAAAGCTCACAGAAACGTGAAAATGAAAATGGTCTCATTTGAAAGAAAATATCCTAAGCTAAAAGATGATATAGTGTGACTGATTGAAGCAACCCTTATCAAAAGTGCGGGGGTCCTGACCCCAGTGCCAACGTAATAATCGTGTAAAAAAAATCCCTTATTTTGGGGATGGATCCCGGGAAATCTCCCTTATTTTCAGTGTTCAGTGTTGACAGCTATGTGTGACGACGTAACTGGACCGGACCATATTTATTATTTGGAACGCAGGGACGTTCCAAATAACGTTCTAGGGACGTAACTTTGTGATTCCCATATTCGTCGTGGCGACGTTATGGCGGTACGTCGCTGGAACGTGACAGTAACGTCTCAACTACCAAACTGGCACGTTGTAAAAACGTAACTGGATCGGCTCATATTAGTTGCAACGACGTCCCGAATAACGTTCCAGCGACGTAACTTTGTGATTCCCATATTCGTTGTGGCGACGTTTTAGTGGTACGTTGCTGGAACGTGACAGGTACGTCCTAAAGACCAAAATACCACCTCGACCTTTATCTTAACTCTGCTTCTCACCTTTACTCCGGGGAATGGAAATGTGCTCCGTCCATAACCTTGAAATCCATGCAGAACTGAAACACTTCATTTTCTGCTATAAAACCTTATAAATTCTACTTGTTATAGGGAATTGTATTGCTTTGGTTAATACATTTGCAGATCAAAATATGTAGTGGAAACCAATAGAAACCCTCATTAAATTCTGATAGAAAATGGCTAGAAACACACTGCATCCATGAAATCATCAGCATTGTTACTTTGCACAATTACTAAGCCAGTACATTTGAACATTACCATGTAATGATGTTTTAACCATGTAAATGGTTATCAAGTTATGAGTACAGAAAATTGAACACATGAATTCATAAATTGAACACATTCATAGATCAAACAATACAATCAATAAATAAATGTAACCAGTGATTAATATGTTTTATTCTTTTTTAACAGTGTTTTATCATTAGATGGGGGTATAGTTAAATAATGATTTTATTAATTATATTTATAGATACTCTTATGATTACTACTATCCATAATTTGTCACAAAAATGACAAAGATATGAAAAAGATTCAGCAGATATTTATTACTTTATTTGCAAAAAATATATATTTTAAACCATTTCCTAAGTGTCCTATATGAGGCAGCTGCTACAAATATACTGAGGTAATGTGCTTTAATACTGCTTTACTGCCAGACAATATCACAATTACCAAAGATATACAATCCTTGAGCTTCTCAAAAGCTAAAAAAATCCAGAAGATTACATTCATAAAGAGTAAAAGATATGTATTTGAACAATATAGAGATTTTTAGCATCTCTTCAAATAATAGTTTGGCCCACCCAAAAATACATGTACAGTTTTTGTTCAAGAAAATGAACATGTGGACTTTCTCAGGAAGAATTTGAGATCTCTCATTACCGTGTCCTCAGCTGTGTAGAACACTCTTGCCAACAGTGTTGTAGAGGTAGATGATGGAGAGCTGTGAGAGAAGAGGAAGAGGGTCTTTCTCAGGTTCTTCTGAGGCAAGGATAGGAGGATGGTCTCTATATAATCACTTTGGATTTTTGCAAACTGGAAGATAAAAAAATATTTATTGTAGTAGTTATTGTAGTCAGGTTTATTGTTTGTTAGAAAGGTATGAGGAAAGCATCTTTAACTTACATGTTCCTCCTCTTCTTCATCTTGAGCTGCACTGTCACCTTGGTCACCACTGCCATCATCATCCTCCTCTGGCAGCTGAAAAAGAGGATTACATTGTTAGAAGTTGCATTTTTACTTTTGAAAGCAGTCTCTTCTACCAAGGCTGCATTTGATGAAAAAATAAAGTAAAAAATATTGTGAAGTAGATTTACTTTAATATTCTAAAATAGTTTACCTATTAACTGTATTCTACTTTAATCTATTTTTAAAAGTAATTTATTCCTGTGATCAAACCTGAATTTTCAGCATCATTACTCCAGTCTTCAGTGTCACATGATCCTTCAGAAATCATTCTAATATGATGATTTGATGCTCAAGAACACAACAATATGAAGCAACACATTTCAAAAGAAATGTCCGAGCATCAATTCAGCATATTAGAATGAACAAAGATCAAGTGGCACTGAAGACTAAAAAAATTATGTCGAAAATTTTCCGTCAAAGGAATAAATTAAATTTTGCAACATCTTCCAAATCTCAATATCTTTGACTGGCAGTGTACATTATTACATTTAGATAATAAACAGTGCACAAATTCTCAAAGAACTTACATTTTAACGATTACTTCCCTCACTGCTGACTCCTTCAAGCTGGGGACACACTGAACGACTATAAGAAACATTCTAAGACTGAAATCGACACACTTAAAAACTGTTTCCTTCGACTGAAGTGGATTTAAATACTTACAGATTCTAAACAGACTGAACGCAACTGGCTCTGACTCCACGTGTTTGGGCAAGATCAGTTGAAAGTATCAAATTACATTTATAATCGGCCTTACAGTTGTTAAGTGTGTCCCTGGCTTTAGTCATTGTTGCAGCCTCCTCAAAAAATATATCTTTCTGTACACGAACGCACGAAAAAAATATTTTAAGAAAAAATACAGTAAGGGCATATTTCATGTAGCTTTTTTTAATACACTAGTGAATATACAAACAAGTACAGTTGAGCTTCCATTTATGTTTGCTAATTAATGTTTATATGTGAATAAGTCTAAACTCAAACTGTATATTGCATTTAGCGAACAAGTCTCTTCAGAAAATTTGGACTAAACTGCTCCATTCATATGGATCACTTTTACAATCTCTTTATGAACTTTTTGAAGTGTCAAAGTGTTAGTTGCATGGTCTGTAAATTGAGGGACAGAAAACTCTCAGATTTCATTTAAATATCTTCACTTATGTTTCGAAGATGAACAACACATTCTTGCATGTTCAGAATGACATAAGGGTGAGTAATTTTTTTTTTCATTTTTGTGTGAACTAACCCTTTAGGCAGGCGTACACTGTGTAAGTTTGAACACTCAGTAGTTTGTGAGCTCTTGCATACAAGTTAGTTAACCCGATAATCATGTCAAAGCAGTTGGTACATTGCACGACTGCACTACACAGCTTTTCTTTGTTTTAAAAACAGACTTAACATTTATCTATTATGGGTCCTAATTAGGAGACGATGAGCACATTAAGCTTTGTGTCATGCTGTTTATATTTATCAAGCAGTAAAAATGCCCCTGTCAACGCCCAAAACAAGAAGCTTGCGGATGAGATGATGAATGGAAGGAGATTTTGGATTGTATTTGATAGTATCTGATAGATTTTATGTTGGTCTCAGCATTGAAAGTATGTGGACTGAGGCTCCTTTTTTTTTTCCTCTGTCAAAGTTGTATACTATGTTTTAAACATATGGTTTTCTATGTACCAGAACCATTTCCATATAAGGCTCTACTAGGAGTGAATGTGAAACAGGGAATGGTCCCTGCTTAGGAGAAGGTCCTTGGGATGCTAAGGGACCTCATGGGTACCTGACCAATAGATGACCATATTTAGACTTGTTTTTCTATATGTATCACATTCCTATAACATGATCTATATGATGTATTCTCTTTCTCATTGGCTGAAACTATACTACACCCCTTGTACTCTTTCTATATATTCTCTCTTTTCTTATCAATAAAAGGAGACTATATTCTCCCTCAGCGCTGAGTGATTGCTCATTCAATTGCCAAATAAGAGGTCTGGGATGAGGCACGAATTAGGAGCAAAAACCTAACAATTTGGGGGCTCGTCCGGGATTTCTCCAGACAGGTAAGAAATAAAATGCTTAAGTGCATCTTACTGTCTGTTGAGAAATTGATCCTTGTATTTTTGTGCCGCACTTTTTTCATATTTGTTAAAAGTGGATATCCTCGTATTTTGATAAATGCGGGAAGAGTGAAAGAGGATTGATCACCCTTTCATTTTTTGGTGTTATCCTCACGGATTATATACGTGGGAAGGGAATAGATGAGTTTGAGTTGAAAATTTTTCTCTCTCTCTTAGTCCATTTCATGATGATATCCTCAGGTCCTTGTTGGCGGTTGAATGAATAATACTGAATTTAAAATTTTTCTTTTTGCCAAAAATACTAAAAAGTTAATATAAAGCTGCAGACTTTAATTTGTATTTTGTTTGGCCATTTTCTGAAATTGTAAGGCTTTTCTTTAAGCAAAGGAGAGATCTTTGTTGGCTGTTTTAAATGGGTGAAACGATTAGTCGACCGTTGATGGGGGAAACCCCGAGGGATTTCATGAATCGCAATAATAAAGCGTTTTTTACTGAACCCTATCTCTCTAATCTCGTGGGATGGTCAGAAGGGAAAATACAATTAGATCCGTTTCCCCGCGATGGTTCTTTTAAAGATGAAGATATGCGTGCTGCAAAAGATATGATCTTTGGTTCTTGGGGTGACCCAGGATGGCCAATTGATTATATGAAAGATGCGTATAAAGTTTGGATGAAGATGAAAACTTATTGGGATAAGGGTCCAGAGTTGAAAAAACAAGACAGCTTCTCTCTCAGTCTCAGTTGAAACCTGATACGTCCCTTCCTCCATATGAATGCGTTGTTTCTGCTGAAATTCCAAAGCCCTTGACCAATCGATTGTATCCGCAGTTGCCGTCCACAACTGAAGTTTTTCCGTTTGTACAGCTTCCAGATGGTTACAAAATTACTCCTCTGAGTGTTACGGAGGCAGTGGCTATTTGCAAAGATCTGCCTGATCCGGCTAAGTCACCACATCAATTTGTGGCAGTGCTGCAACGGTTAACTGCCTACAGTCAATTGACGGGACGAGATTATCGTTTTATTTTGACTAAAACACTGCCTGCGGAAATCACAGAGGAGGAAATGATTGAAGAAGTTTATTATTTAAACCCCATCTACAATACACCGCCTGTTCGTCGTGTTGTATCTCAGAAAGCTGGAGATTCGAAGCCCCTTGATTTGTCTAAACCTTCACGAGTGCTTCTAATTACTGATTCGGAGGAAGATGAGGACGAAGCAGGTGATTGGATTTGGGCCAGCTCAGGTAAACTTAAAGATTTTTTCAAGCAATTGACTGCTTTTTGTTAAAAGTGTCTTCTGCTAAACAAGACATCTCGCATGCAGCCAATACCAAACAGAGAACTGGTGAAAGCCCTGTTGCATTCTTTAATAGATTTAAACATGCATGGGTTGAGGAATCTGCGATTCCTATTGAACAAAATTGTCCATTGTTCTTAAATACGTTCCTAAATAATATGAACAAAGACACTGCGCAGTTAATTCGTATAACAACTCCGAATATTACTACCATTTCTGTTGATGAATTAGGACGACGCTTGCGTGAGCTTTCCTCTGCTGGAGCTTTTGATGTCTCCAGGGGCAAAACTCCTGCAATGCTTCAAGTGAATGCTGCTGTGAATCCTCGTCCACAACAATTTGGAAATGTGAGATGCTGTTTTTATTGTGGCAAGCCAGGACATCTGGAACGTGACTGTAGGAAAAAGGCTTGGGATTTGAGGCAGAGGTCAGAAAAGCAGAAGAAGAAGGGCTCTGGTGGTGGCTTGAAGCAAAAGCCCCCACTTGCGCTCCCTTCTGCAAAGACTGACAGACAAAATCCAGTGTATCCCATTTCCTGGCAACAATGACTGAGTTCGACTGAGCCCTCTTCTGATAATTTTTCATTGATTTCTTTGAGTTATCCGAATGTGTCAACTGTTTTGCCATTTATTGAATTAAATGTTGACCATAAACCCTATGTTTTTCTCATAGATACAGGGGCGTCGATGTCATCGTTATCCTCTCTTGTCTATGAGGGCTCGATTACAGGAAAACATGTAAACTCTGTGGGAATCAATGGTGTACCTGTGAGATGTGAAATGACACCAACATTTCCAGTTACTTCTAATGATATCCCATCATTGTTTAAAATGCATGCTTTTGCGATAATACCGAGTTCACCATTTTCTCTTCTGGGACGCGATCTCTTACATAAATTAGGTATTCAACTTAATTTTAATGCTGACTCTCTACAACTTATTTTTCCTGCAGCCTTTTCTCTCACTGTTGATACAGGAAATGCTCTCCTTGAGGATGATTCTGCAACTGAGCTCAAACAGGAAATTGAGGGCGTGAACCCCAAGTTGTGGGCGGCCCATAAGGATGACGCAGGATTCATTGATGTCCAGCCCTATGTTGCTAAACTAATAACAGACAAGCCTGTGTATCAGAAACAGTACCCCCTCTCAAAAGAAAAGGTGGAGGGTATTCTTCCTGTTATTGATAAATTACTGGCTCAAGGCATCCTGGTGCACACTCATTCACCTTATAATACACCAATTAATCCAATTAAGAAAGCAAATGGTTCTTGGCGTTTAACTCAAGATTTGAGAAAAGTTAATGAGTTAGTAACACCATTGTCTCCTATTGTACCTGATGTGCAAACTATAATTAATTCTATTCCTTCTGAACATTCATTTTTTACAGTTCTGGATATTTCCAGTGCCTTCTTCAGCATTCCTGTTGATCGCCAAACACAGCCATTGTTTGCTTTTACCTTGGAAAATTCACAATTAACGTGGACAAGACTCCCACAAGGGTTCAGGGATTCTCCGGCTGTTTTCTCTGCTGTAGTGCACGCAACGCTGAAAAATGCCAAACTTCCTCCAAACACCTGTCTGCTTCAATACGCAGATGACATCCTCATCACAGGAGCAACTGAGGACATGTGTGCTGCTGCCTCTAAAATTGTCTGCAATATTTTGGCAGAGGCTGGTTTCAAAGCATCAAGAGAGAAACTACAGTGGGTACAGAGGAGGGTCGAGTACCTTGGACATGAACTGTCACAGGGCAAAGTGCAATTGTCTGCTGACAGAGTGAAAGCTATTGCTACTTTCAAGCACCCATCGACACGGAAGCAGATGCAAAGCTTCCTGGGACTGGTTAATTATTGCCGAATATGGGTGCCCAACTGTTCCATGTATGATAAAATCCTACGAACTGCTACTCTGGGGGACACAGAGGACATTACATGGACAGCTGAGATGGATCAAGCATTCAGACATTTGAAATCCTCCCTCATGAAACCTCCTGCACTCGGCCTCCCAAATTACTCTCAAGACTTTCACTTATACGTGCATGAAAGTGGGGGTACAGCCGCCGCAATCCTGGCCCAGGAACATGGGGGTACTTTTCGTCCCATAGCTTATTTGTCTAAAACTCTTGATTCAGTAGCCAGGGGACTTCCTGCTTGTTTGCGTGCAGTGGCTGCCACGGCGATCATGGTTCAAGATGCTGAAAAAATTGTGTTATCACATAAATTGATAGTGCATACCTCTCATCAGGTAGGAGTCATTATGAGTAATATTTCTACTCAACATATGACTGCTCAACGCCGCTCTGGCTATGAGCTATATTATTAGCTACTGCTAATTTGATTTTGAAGCCAACTTCTGTTATTCATGGCCCTACTGTACATTTGCACAGGTTGCTGACGCAAGGTGAATTTGAGAGTGATGACCACGAATGCCTGGACAGAATCCAGATTTCGACTGCCTGCAGGCCAGATGTTTCTACATCTGTCCTGGAGGAGGGGAAGAATTGGTATATTGATGGATCCTGTTTCAAGCCAAATGATAATGTATACTTGTGTGGGTATGCTATTGTTGAATTACCTGATCGTGTAATTGAGGCATACTCTTTGCCATACAAGTCAGCGCAAGTTGCAGAATTAATTGCTTTAACGAGAGCTTGTCAATTGGCAAAAGATCAGTGTGTGAATATATACACTGACTCTAAATATGCGTATAGCATAGTACATGATTTTGCTAAATTGTGGGAAGAAAGAAATTTTAAAACCTCAGATGGAAAGCCAATTGCTCACCATAGTATTGTAGCGGAGCTCATTAATGCAGCACAACAACCATCAAAACTCGCTGTTATTAAAGTAGCAGGACATACGTCAGGAGAAACAGATGAAGCCAAAGGAAATAGATTTGTAGATGAAGTAGCGAAATGGGCTGCTAAAGAAGTAATGTTAAGTCCACATGTAAGCGAAAGGGGCACAGATGTGCCTATGATGAATTCATTATTGACTAATGATTTGGACATTAAAATATTACAAGCTAACCCTACGCAAGCTGATTTGACTTACTGGTCAGACAATGAAGTAAAACCAGATCAAGTTGGAATCTTGAGAGACAAACAGGGTAGACTTGCATTACCTGCATCTGCGATTGTTATGCTATGTAGACATTATCATGGTGTATCACATGTGTCAAAAAAGAAAGTGATACAAATGTTGAATCGATCTTATTGCATAGCAAATATTCAAAGAAATACTCTGTTGATATTGGATGCTTGTCTGGTGTGTGCTCAAACTAACAAGCACAAGGCAACTAAACATGACGCTTTACCACATCCTGAGCTACCATTCCAACACTTGCAAATTGATTTTACGCATATGCCTCCTTGCGGAAATAATAAATATTTGCTTGTGATTGTTGACAGATTTTCTAAATGGCCTGAAGCTTTTCCGTGTGGAAAAGAAAATGCACAGACGGTAGTTAAAGTTCTGGCTAAGGACATTATACCGCGTTTTGGTATACCAATGGTTATCGATAGTGATAATGGAACACCGTTCACTTCCAAAGTCACACAATTGTTAGCCAAAGAGCTTAATATTACCTGGAGTTTACATATACCGTTTCATGCTCCATCTAGTGGACAAGTTGAGAACATGAATAGGGTTATCAAAGATCGTCTTAATAAAGCGTGTCTTGATACAGGCAGAAATTGGGTTGATCTGCTGCCTGCCGTATTGACAGAAATTAGAATGTCACCATCAGCAACAACAAAGATGTCTCCGTTTGAAATCCTTATGGGTAGACCTTTCCCGACCCCATGGGTCAGAGGTCGCGCTGGCAATTTTTCCACAGGTGACACGGAGGTGATCATCACGGATTATGTGGATTCCCTAATTAAAACTTTGAATAGCATCAATGGTGATGTGTCTCTCTCTCTCCCTCTTCCTGCAGAAAAACCCACTCATCCTTTCGTTCCAGGACAACAGGTGCTGATAAAGTGTCTGAAGCCCACAAAACTGGGTGAACCGAAATATCTGGGGCCCGCCACGGTGATTGCTGTGACGAGAACAGGAGTGCTGACTGACTTCCAGCCGCAGTGGATCCATGCCAGTCGACTGAAAGCAGCTCCATCCCAGGGGAACGTTCTGGTCAATGAGGAGAAGGAAACCAGTGAGCCAAGGAAAGATCCAAAGGAAAGTGAACCAAGACGTTCAACGAGGAGAAGAAGAAAGAGATTGCTAGAGATCTAAAACCAGCAATAATTATCATCAAGCTCTCTAGCCATGATTGCTAAATTGATATTTTACCTGGTTGTGCTGACAAATGTGTTTATTCACATACAAGCTGCTGTTAGCACTGGTAATGAAACTTGGGTACATTATGAAGAAGAACCACATGCCTTCGCAGCTAATATGTGGTGGAGATTAGCCAACTACACTGCCAAATCTGAAGGAAAAACAGGTGACTGTTATGTTTGCACCAAAATGCCACATAGTGCTTCTGGACCACAGTAGAGGTTAAATCACCAAGGACAGAAGAAGAATTAGAATGCCCTATTTTTGTTAGCATTACTGGAATGATGGCTCCAAATAGAAGTGCAATATGGAGTTGTGGAAAAAGTAGAATAATGATGCTTGCAACGCAAGTACATGCTAAAGTGACAACCATTGGCTCTATTCCAGACTCACTGTTATGTATGGAAAGAGAAACTGGAACAGTGAGACTGGGGGTAATTCCTAAAAGTAAATGTAATCGAACATACCATCATTGTGAGATAGAAATATGTCTTGTTGTATGAGGTGTATTTTGCATTATCCAAAAGCTAATATGACTGAGTGTTCTAAAGGAACACCACATCCTATATCTACTATGATTGCTTATGGATGGGCTAATCCTTTTATTCAAGATGTGTGTTCTAAATATTGTGCACTTGTGCCAGGTCAAAATTGCTACAGATATGCTCCTGCTTCACGGGGAACTAGAGCTGTAAAAGATTGGTTTTGGCTGTGTGGACATA